>NW_013677202.1:2506-3618 GCF_000517525.1 Limulus polyphemus | reverse complement strand
CTATAGTTGTGTCTGTCGTCTGCTGACAACTGTCCAAGTATTTCCAGTGGTTGTCCCTTCAAGCTCGTTGCCAGATATACTGTTTTCTGCTCCTCTGTCCATCCATTCTTCTCTGCAAGCAGCTCAAACTGTGCTCTATATGCTTCCCACAGTGCTTTCCCATCATATTATTGTGGCTTCCTTCGCACTGGATCACTCCTATTATTAACATTCATATGTAGAATGTGACTTCTAACAGGGCTGAAGATGTCTTCATTATGGTTTAGCTGCAATGTCTGGAAGGGGCTTGTCATTGTCTTGGGCTGGTTAAGTCGATTGTTAATGTATCGTCCTTGTGTAAAAGACAATAAATCGTCCTTTAACGTACCTAATTCGCTTTTAAATTTACTAATGTTTTCCGTTTGTACTTCTTGCCACTGTTGTTGACTTTCCTGTAGTTGCTGCTGACTTTCTTCCTGTTTCCTTTCTTGTTCCAGTTGCTACTGCTGTAATTTTTCTTCTTGTTTTTTTTTCTTTTTCCTCCAACAACTGCTGTAATCTTTCTTATTGTTTACTTTGCTGCTCGAGCTGCCATTTTTGTAGGTTTTCTTGTAACTGCTGTTGTCTTTCTTCTTGTTTCTTTTCTTTTTCCTCCAACAACTGCTGTAATTTCTCTTCTTGTTTCTTTTCTTTTTTTTCCAACAACTGTTGTAATATCTCTTCTGTTTCTTTTCTCGTTCTTCTTTTCTTTTTCCTCCAACAACTGCTGCAATCTCTCTTCTTGTTTATTTTCTCGTTCTTCTTGTTTCTTTTGCTGTTCTTTTATTGCTGCCATCAAATCTGCTAAGCTGTAGTTTGATTTTACGCCTCTCGTTTCCATTTTTTTTATCCCACTTCTGACACCAATTTGTTACGTCTCCGTTCGTTAGTTGATTTTCCGTAACTTTGTTCCGACGAAACTTTAGCGACACTTTAGCGACACTTTAAGTCCCTTCTTAATAAAACTGGTTTAATTAATTAATTAATTACAACAGTCGCGCTATAACAAACGCTATAACAACGAACGTTAACTTCAACAATACTCTCTGACTGCAGTTCAATTACTCACTACCTACACATTGTACCGTCGCGCC
>NW_013677202.1:0-1641 GCF_000517525.1 Limulus polyphemus | reverse complement strand
AAGGAACAGGATATTTCTAGAAACCGGGTGGCGTGATACTAGTCACGTGACCTCGCTGACGCAACAATACTAATATGAGATTGTTGGAAAATGTCTACTGTCTAAATTATTAATACAAGATTGATGAAACATGTTTACTGTCTAAACTATGAATAAAAAATTGATGAAACATGTCTACTATCTAAATTATTAATACGAGATTGATGGAACATGTCTATTGTCGAAAATATTAAAATTATTCTGATTAACGTCTATCGAGTTAAGTTAAATTTGTGCTATTCATGTTGTGGCAATGTTATTACACTGAAACTATCTAAATGGTGACAATCTTGACATAAAGAAAGTCAAGTATTGTATGGCCGTTCTTATGGTTCATCTTAATATCTAGAATAAATATTTTATATCTACATGAACCAGTTCGTTGTTTGGTTAATTTTTTACACATGCGAAATAACCCATGTTTAAATATAATAACCACCGCAAAATAGACTAACAAAGAATCGCAAAACCGCAAAAACAGAAAAAGAGTTAATCATAGACTATGCATTAATAATTAGATTTATACAGAATAAGTTTCTACTTAAATTATATTAACTTGTCATCCAGTCTCACCCAAAGTTTTCCTTACTTCTGGTCCGATAAGGTAAAGTAGCTTGTTTCCTATAAGTGGTGGTGATTACTGACTGTACGAACGTTTTGGTAGAAAATAATAGTTCCCATCCATTTCAATGTTATTTCCTGATCCTAGACAGTCTTTTCTAATTGTCTGATTCTTCTAAGTCGGCTAATTGCGTTTTAGTAAAGCCACTTTGTACACCAAAATTGGAGAGAGAGTTAGCCAACATTCTGTTTAATGGGGCTGTAGAAATTATATAGATATCTATAAAAGGTTCTCTCTGGTCATATAAAATCACACAGATATCTGTAAAATGTTCTTTCTGATCATATGAAATCATATATATTTCTGCAACTGGTTCTTCTTGGTTATATGAAATCATATAGATATCTGCAACCGGTTCTTTCTGGTTATATGAAATCATATAGATATCTGTAAAATGTTCTTTCTGTTTATATGAAATCATATATATGTCTGCAACTGGTTCTTTCTGGTTATATGAAATCATATAAATATCTGCAACCGGTTTTTTCTGGTTATATGAAATCATATAGATATCTGTAAAATGTTATTTCTGATCATATGAAATCATATATATTTCTGCAACTGGTTCTTTCTGGTTATATGAAATCATATAGATATCTGAACTGTTCTTTCTGGTTATATGAAATCATATAGATATCTGCAACCGGTTTTCTCTGGTCATATTAAATCATATAGATATCTGCAACCGGTTTTCTCTGGTCATATTAAATCATATAGATATCTGCAACCGGTTCTCTCTGGTCATATGAAATATATAGAGGTCAAACAATGGCTGATCTTCATGGTGAAGTTTTCTGCGTAACAAGAATTAATTTATGGAATACGTATGGAAATACTTTATGGAATACGTATCATCTTCATCACGTATGGAAATAATTTGTGGAATACGTATCAACTTCATCACGTATGGAAATACTTTATGGAATACGTATCATCTTTAACACGTATGGAAATACTTTATGGAATACGTATCATCTCAT
>NW_013677201.1:6439-14755 GCF_000517525.1 Limulus polyphemus | reverse complement strand
CCCTAACAAACTACCATTCTAACCCCATGTTATCATTATCTCAGTGACAGTAGTACCCTAACAAACTACCATTCTAACCCCACGGTATCATTATCTCAGTGACAGTAGTACCCTAACAAACTACCATTCTAACCCCATGTTATCATTATCTCAGTGATAGTAGTACCCTTACAACCTACCACTCTAACCCCATGGTATCATTATCTCAGTGACAGTAGTACCCTAACAAACTACCATTCTAACCCCATGGTATCATTATCTCAGTGTTAGTAGTACCCTAACAACTACCATTCTAACCCCATGGTATCATTATCTCAGTATCAGTAGTACCCTAACAACTACCATTCTAAGCCCATGGTATCATTATCTCAGTGTCAGTAGTACCCTAACAACTACCATTCTAAGCCCATGGTATCATTATCTCAGTGTCAGTAGTACCCTAACAAACTACCATTCTAGCCCTATGGTATCATCGTAATACAACTATTGTAACTCCATGGTATCATTAGTTTTACATTTAACTTCATTAGATTATCGGTATTTTAAATTTTCGTAAAGTACACAATAATCCCATATAATTATCACTTTTATAGTCCCATAAAATAATTATCAACAATACAAGTGTGTAATCATCAGTGTTATAACATCTGTCGTATAGTCCCATAAAATAATTATCAACAATACAGGTGTGTAATCATCAGTGTTATAACATCTGTCGTATAGTCCCATAAAATAATTATCAACAATACAGGTGTGTAATCAACAGTGTTATAACATCTGTCGTATAGTCCCATAAAATCGCCGCTATCATAGCCCCATAATAACATTAATCTTATATCGCCATAAAAAATGACACTATCATAGTGCAATAATGACGTTAATTCTAAGCCCCATACAATCAACGTTATTATTTTTCCATATTAACATTAAGATGATAACCCTACATGAAGTTATCGCTATCAAAAAGCCATAATACTATTAATCTTATAGATTCATAAAGTTAACACTGTGGTAGCGAACGTTCACTGCTACAGTTCGAGTCGCTCAACTGTTCAACGTCCGTTGTATTTGTACGACTTTAACCTATTTATTTCATTGAGTCTGGCTATATAAAGATCCAGATTTCGACTTAATACTGAATGAAATGCACAAAAGATGTAATATTTGCTATTATTTTAAGGTTCGAATTCCGGTTTATCAGTATGACAACACACAAGTCCACGAGGCAAAACGTTCGAATTCCGGTTTATCAGTATGACAACACACAAGTCCATAAGCCAAAACGTGGAATTCATGTCTAGATATAATTTCATGTGTATGAACATGAATTATATGAAGTGGTTAATTATCATTAAGATGATATATTTTCAAATTATATCGTTCATGTTTGTCTTTTTGAGTTCGTAATTTATTCAGTATTTTTATTGTTGATTTAGTAATTCCAAGTATATTTTCATTAACCCTGTCTTATTTTGTTTTTTAACTCCAGCTAGCGGAGAAGTTAAACAACTTTATAGTCAGGACTAGAATTCTACTTTACGAAGATTCTGTAATTTTTTTGATATTTCATAAATTATTCAACGGAGTTCCGCGAATTGTGTGCGCATGCGTTATAATAACTTCTCATTGGATATCGTATTGATCGCTTTCACGAAGAAAAAAAATCATCTTTACTACAATTTCTTTATATTACCTGCATCCACCACATCTGAAAGCAACTCATTTCAAAAGTCAACCCCCCTATTAAGAAAATAAAGCTGTCTTAGTTGAAGATGACTCCTACTCTTACCATTCAATAGAAAAAAGGGTTAGGCATCAACACTATCGATTCTCTTGACAATTTTAAACACCTCAGTCAGATCCTCTCTAATTTTTCTTGTTTCAAGAGAAAACAATTAAACCTTCCTCGTTTGACAGTTTTTCTGACCCAAGTAGCCTTCCTCTGAACTCTTTCCAACAATTCGTTGTCTTTTTAAGGTAAGGATACCAGGACTGAATACAGTACTGCAACCGTGGCCTTACCAATGACCTGTACAATGAAATTATAACCTCTTGTATTAAGTATTTCTATAGATACAACCTGAACTCCTATTTTCTCTACCACTAGCAACAACATATTGCTTGGATGGCTTAAGAGACTGATCGACTATTACACCAAGATCCCTTTCTTTCATGACACTGTTAAGTTTATTCCCATCCACACTTTACGTATAATTTAAATTATGATAACCCACATACATTATCTTGCATTTATTATAATTAAAAGTCATCTGCCATTTATTTGCCCAACTCACTAAATCTTTTTGTAAATCAGCAGCATCCTCTTCACAGCTAACAACACCTTAATATCATATGCAAACTTAAGTAATTTATTGACTATTCCTTCGCCTATATCACTGGTGTAAATCAAAAATAGCAAAAGTCTCAACACTGAGCCCTGTGATTCCCCACTTTTGACATTAATCCAGTTTGAATGAATTCCATTTGTAACACCCTTCTGCTTTCTTCCATCTAGCCAGTTTTGTATCCAATGAACCAACCTATCCCCCACACTTACAGAGATAACTTTTTAACAAGTCTTTTACGTGACACCTTGTCAAATGTTTTCCGAAAATCCAGATACACCAAATCCACTCATCAGGTAAGCTAAGCAGTAACCTCTTCAAAGAATTTCAAGAGATTAGTAAGGCACATTTTCCCTTAATGAAACTTTCATGACTATCCAACAAAATTTAAAACTTCGTTAAATGGTAAAATATTGTTATTCTTAAGAATATACAGTAATGTTTCCCAGTATGGCTGGAAGTCCTGTGAAATAAAAATAAATACGGAAACATAAACATGTAATGGCTACTTAATTAGCTTTGAAATGGAGGTACAAAAACTAACATTTTTCTAAATTCTTCACGAGGAGTTGGTAAAGACAGCTTCATAAAGATAAGGAACGTGATAGCTAAACGAAGAAACCACGAGCGTGATAAGACTCAGAAGCAGGATGAGTTGGAAGGGTGAGAAGACGCCTCTATTAATTATACTGTACAATCTAAACCAGCTGTTATTAATATCGTCCATCCATCAATCATTCGGTGCACGTAATGACTCAGTTAAGACTAAAAGTAATGAACGTTTTGAAATTATTAAAATTACTTCTTCATTCAGTTTTGGATAAAACTAAAGAAGACCTCTCCAAGTTTAAATTATCGTCTGTCTTAGCGTACAAAACGCAATGAACCACATTTTTCTAAAATCTAAACCTAAATCTCAACTAGATATTAACACAATAATTTCAAATTAGACATTTATTTATTGCGTTTCTTACACTTATTAAACAGCCAAAAGTCACGAGCTACGAACGTGGAAGTAGATAGATAAATAGGTTTTATAGACAAGGATAACTCGTCATATTAGTGAAGGGATAAAACCGGTATTTTAAATTGGTTCTATAGAAAATGCAATGAAAATTCAATTTACACGTTTAATCGAAAGCTTAGACTTGGAATATAGTATTAAAATATAACGTTAAAAACCGGGTTTCGATACCGGTGGTGTGCACAGCAAAAACAGCTCATTGTGTAGCTTTGTGCTTAAGAACAAAAACAAACAAACAATATTAAAATATCTTCCTAAACAAACACTTTGTGTGATTTCACACGGATTCTACAGATAGAGCTTAGACCTAGAATACAACATTAAAGCATCTTCCTAAACAAACACTTTGTGTGACTTCACACGGATTCTACAGAGAGAGCTTAGACCTAGAATACAACATTAAAGAATCTTCCTAAACAAACACTTTGTGTGACTTCACACGGATTCTACAGAGAGAGCTTAGATCTAGAATACAACATTAAAGAATCTTCCTAAACAAACACTTTGTGTGACTTCACTCGGATTCTACAGAGAGAGCTTAGACCTAGAATACAACATTAAAGAATCTTCCTAAACAAACACTTTGTGTGACTTCACACGGATTCTACAGATAGAGCTTAGACCTAGAATACAACATTAAAGAATCTTCCTAAACAAACACTTTGTGTGACTTCACACGGATTCTACAGAGAGAGCTTAGACCTAGAATACAACATTAAAGAATCTTCCTAAACAAACACTTTGTGTGACATCACACGGATTCTACAGAGAGAGCTTAAACCTAGAATACAACACTTTGTTTAGGAATGAAGCAACCATGGTGATTTATTATAAATATGTTGTTGTGGCTGCGGCTTGAAAGAGACTCCTGGCACAAAGAACCAAAGGAAAATAAATTATTAAAGTACCGAGGCCTGAAAAGAAAGATGTGGGAAGATTGATATTAATTTTAGTTCCTTACAAAAACGTGGAAAAAATGAATAGAATAAGTATTAAGTCCTAAAAAAACAGATTGATGCAAGTTTTACATCCTGGTCTTCAACAACAAAAAAGTTGGGAAAAAAAAGAGGAATATATGTCTTAACTTCTAAGAAAAACAAACGTGGAATAATGAATAATATAAGTATTGAATCCCGAAAGTAAATAATGCCCAAAAAATTGGTGCTACAAGTTTTAAGTCCTGAAAAAAGAGGAGTGAAAAAAATGATATCAGTTTTAGGTCTAGAAAAAACATGAACATGACAAAAAGGAGTTATATAAATGTTAGCCCCTCCCCAAAACAGACATAGGAATAGGAGCGATGCATGTGATAAGTCAGGTAAAAGGAGACACAGAAAGAGGAGTGGTATATGTTGGATTCTGGAAAAAAAAAAGAGACATTCAAAAATATAGATATTAAATAATGAGAAGAGAAATGTGGAAAAAGTAGTCCTGAAAAAAAGGAGACGCGAAAAATGTGAGTGACATAGTGTTTCAGCCCTGAGTAATACAAGTTTTAGGCTCTAAATAAAAGAGACGTTGAAAAAGGAGTGATATAAGACTTGTGTCCTGAAAAGTGAGACATGGGGGAAGAAATAAGATTTAGGTCTTGAAAAAAAGAGACAAAGAAAAGAAAGTTTTAATACACTGATATACATTTTAGCTTTCAGAAAAGAAGCTTTAAACTGGGAGTGACATTAACCGAAAAAAGTATATACGTTTTCAGCCATAGTAAATGAAACGTGGCTAAAAGTTAGAGTTAGTTTATAGATGTGGAAATGATACATTTTTATTATCTTAAAGTATGATAGTGATGTGGTAGTATGGTAGTTAGTGAGGCCTTTTTGTTTGTTTGTAGTTAATCACAAAGCTACACAATGAGCTATCTGTGCTGTACTCACCACGGATATCGAAACTTACCGCTATGTCACTGAGGGGGCGAAAAAGGAAGCAATTGGAGAGGGGGCATATTATTTTTTACCTTTTGAAAAATGAAAGTGGAAAATGGGTCATAAAAATGTTAGACTTCGGAAAAAAAGATGTTGAAAAAGGACTGATAAAATTAAAACATTAAAAAAACATTTGTAAATAGACGTTGATTATATCCTGAAAAAAAAATGATATGTGGAAAATGAGAATGACGGCTTAAGGTCCCGAGAAAAGAGAAGTAGTTATATAGGTTTTATAGTTATATAGGTTTTATGCCTTGAATAAAGCAACGTGGAAAAAAGGACTGATATAAATTATAGTTCCAGAGAAAAGAGTGCTGAACAAAAAGAACTGATTCATGTTTTATGTTAAAAAAAGACTTGGGAAAAGGAATGACATAAGTTTCAGGTCTTGAAGTGGACAAATAAATAATATAGACTTTATGTCCTGCAAAACGAGTAATACTATAAGATTTATATCCTGTACATAATTATGTTTTCAAATAAATAGGTATGAGATTAAAAAGTAGAAAAATGGACTTATAAAATGATGTCATAACGAATATTTTATAATATATTTATTTGCTAGAAAGTGACACCTATCAAATCAAGATATAAATACTTAGGTTTGAACTGGTCTTTTAACACATTAATATATCGCTGTAATATTTCACAAAATTAGAATTTAGAGTAAAGAAATCGAAAATAATAGTAAAATAATATTATTTCACAAAAAATAGTATTCAATAAGCATTTCTTATTATATATGTTTTTCAATATGATTAAGGTATAAAAATGCTAATACAAGGGGGAAAAAGAACAAATTTTGGCTTCTTTAATATCTTAAACAGAAGCTAAGTTATTAATGTAAGGTTCAAATTAATATTGAATATCTATCCCACAGTGATACACTTAACATATTTTAGGTCTATAATAATCGTGGATATTATAAAACATTAGATGCTACATGCCCCCTACCAAGGTGCGTTAGCCTAGCCGCCATATTGGACTGGCCAATCTTCCTCGGCTGAACCATTTTGAATTAGAGAAATTGGCAAGTACTTGAGGCAAATCTCAAATTAAAAACTTAACAACATTGTTCTAAATTCAGCCGCAATTTTAGATGCAACGAGTGGACCAAGAAACGAGGAATCACATTTCACAGAAGAAACTTTTTTATATCTATTAATGAGTGTTTTATTATAATAAAATAATTAAACATTGTTATAATTATTTTATATTTGTGTAGCAAAGTTAGTCCTGCTCTGAAAAAGTAAAAATCTGTACTAGTACATTATTCAAAGTTTACTTTTAATACAAGCTAGTGCCCTCTCGCCAGATCAAACTTGACAAATTATAAATATAATTTGTAACGTTAGGCCTAATTTTATAGGCAGATAATAATGGCTTATTTAGTGCAAGCCTTATTAGGGTTATATGAATTCCGTGTAAAGAGCGTCGGACGAGTTATGGCAACATCTACCAAGTTGAAAAAAATAACACTAATAGCGCCTGAACTACAGGCCATTTTTGTTTACTCACTCTAATTTATTTGAATTGTCTGTCGATTTTTTATTTTAAAATAGTATCGTGTTTTATGTATCCATATATTTCTTTTATTTAAATTAATTAGTTTCGCCCTTTAATCAAGAAGAAAGGATTCGTTGAAATGCGACAGTGAAGCTTAACCTTAAAGCAATATCACTGTTAAGCAGAAAAACATAGAAATCGTGGAAAGGCATTAACCCTTAAACTAACCACGAAAAACATTAAAACATGTGTTATTTGCAATCTAATAAATATAGGAAAATCTGATTCTATAGTAATCTCGTGGCTTGTAGGTCTAGGTCTTGCTCGGAAATAACACCAAGTTTAATCACCAAAATAAATTAAACAGTCATGAATTTATTTCAGTAAGGCCAGCGTTGTTTTACCTTGTGATTTATTGATATCAAGATGCTTGGCTAGTTTAAATATTATATAGTATCAGTGAGTCCAGTATTGTTCTGATAAATCTTTAATCTCCAGCTTCTTGAAAAATCTAGGTTTAAATAATTGAAAACTCTTTAACGGAAAAATAAAGCCTTTAATCTTTCATGTTCTCAAAATTTAGTTTTAAGTTATCAAAATGTCCAAAGGTTATGAATATAAATTGAAAACAACAGTCATGGGTAAAAAAATAAAGAATGAACTCATTAGTTTAAGTCGAGTATCAATTTTTAAAGTCTTGAGCGTGTCAGACAGGACTCGCAGGAGTTAGTAGGAGTTTATGTTCCCTATAAATTTGAATTACCTGAACACGAAGCGTTTTCCCCTCACACTTTAGTACAGTATGAGGATGGGCATAATGTATTCGTTAAGCCTAGAATCTTTTCAAGATTAGGTCAGTATTTTTAAGCAATAAGACATGAACGCTGGTAAATAAAGAGAACCAGTTTTATGTGATTACTTTTATAGTCTCAACGATTCTTTGACATAATGTACTGCAAATTTCGCACGTTTAGAAACTGGAAGTAATTTTATAGGAATTGTTCCATATAATTCACATACTTCCAGCAACGCACGAGCCTCTGGTAATACATGTAAAACCAGGGCCGTAGCAACCGTTCAAGCGAAGATGAACATGGACACATCACTTTTTTTCCTTTTAAATATCTATTTAGTTACAACGATAACGTTTAAAAAAGCGGGATTTACTAAGAGTTGCACTACTTTGCATTTTGCAGTAACTAACGGTAAATAATATCAGCTCCACGTGTGGTTTCGATTTACTGACACACAACATCAACGAAAGGTTTAATGCCATGAACTGGGCTCATGGCTAGGCTTTCAGCTTCACTTCAGTCTTGTCATTCTGAAATTATCAGGGGCATGAGGTGGGCTCATGGCTAGGCTTTCAGCTTCACTTCAGTCTTGTCATTCTGAAATTATCAGGGGCATGAGGTGGGCTCATGGCTAGGCTTTCAGCTTCTCTGTTCACTTCAGTCTTGTCATTCTGAAATTATCAGGGGCATGAGGTGGGCTACAGGAAAGACCGCAA
>NW_013677201.1:3283-5439 GCF_000517525.1 Limulus polyphemus | reverse complement strand
GCGAAAAGGGTATTTTGTTGACATTATTGCTGCTACAAACACCTTTGGCGAAAAGGGTATTTTGTTCCAACTAATAGTCATTACTTCAACCCGGTCATGTTAACATCCAGTAATTGTTATGATGGAGTTCCAATTAATTAATTAACTAACTCAGTTAAATTAAGCCACCTGCAGATCTCAATTTTCATTTCGAAATGATTATTCTCTCATTCATATGAACCTTAAAGCTAAGAGAGTCTCATATCGGTTGGTTCTGGTTTGTGGAATGTTACCCTGGTGTTCGAATAGATCCTTTTGGGACGCTTCAATATTCTGGTTTTCATTTGTGTCAGTAATCTGTTGTTTTTTTTGTTCAGTAGTTTAAGCCTCCGACAACCGTGAATCATTAGATATTTGTTTTAACTCAGTGTGGCTATTACCACACAGCACACATTGCCTATAAGGCAAGATTCAGCAGTATACATGATATCGCTTTTGTAGTCGTCACTGCGCACGTGGTTTTGCACTCATCAAAACAAAGGAATGATAAGTGCTGTTTACAGTTGATGTTCGATTTTTCTAGTCGTGAAATATTTATTCAAAGTAACTTAAGGGTGAACATGGATTACAGTTATTCAGAATTTTACGACAAACTCTTGACTAATAAGTTTCTCAAAATACTTTTCTTGTAAGAAAGGTGTTTGTAGCAGCAATAATGTCAACAAAATACCCTTTTCGCGAAAGGTGTTTGTAGCAGCAATAATGTCAACTGATCATGTTAACATGCTGTAGATCATGTTAACATCCAGTAGTTGTTATGATGGAGTTCCAACTAATAGTTACTACTTCATCCCGGTCATGTTAACATCCAGTAGTTGTTATGAGCAGTCCAACTAATAGTCACTACTTTACCCGATCATGTTAACGGAAATGTTCTTAAGTCACTACTTCACCCTGATCATGTTAACATGCTGTAGATCATGTTAACATCCTGTAGTTGTTATGATGCAGTCCAACTAATAGTTACTACTTCATCCAGATCATGTTAACATACTGTAGTTGTTATGATGGAGTTCCAACTAATAGTCACTACTTTACCCCGATCATGTTAACATCCAGTAATTGTTATGATGGAGTCCAACTAATAGTCACTACTTTACCCCGATCATGTTAACATGCTGTAGATCATGTTAACATCCTGTAGTTGTTATGATGGAGTTCCAACTAATAGTCACTACTTTACCCTGATCATGTTAACATGCTGTAGATCATGTTAACATCCTGTAGTTGTTATGATGGAGTTCCAACTAATAGTCACTACTTCACCCATCAACATTTTATGTAAGTGCATCTAACATCAACATACAGAACCTGCTGAAGATCAGCGGGGGTGGATCTTGGGGGAACTCTGCAGAGTTCCCCCAAGTGAGCAGGTTGATAATTTTTATAAACTTTCAGCTGTACACTACTTGCTATGTTTTTCAACCAATTAGAGAAGAGTGTTAAATGTCAACTCCTGGTCTACTCTTTTAACAACGAATAATGGGATTGAACATCACATTATAACGATCCCACGGCTGAAAGGTCGAGCATGTTCAGTGAGGGAATTCGAACCCGTGACCTGCAGATTGCGAGTCGAGCGACCTAACTACCAGGCATATTTCGAAAGTGTCACGATCATAACATGTCACTTGATAACAGTGACGTCATTATGAGACGCTGTCATTTCTAAAGCGCTGTACTCGTAAAAAAACACTGTATATGTACTGGTTTGTACTAAACATACAACACAACGTTTGTTTTGTTAAATATTCGAGCTCAACAAAATGACATTAGTGAACGGAATCAATATTAAGAATACGTAGAATTTACAAGCAGGTTTTTAAAAATGAGAAAATATGAAGTATAGTACTGTCTAAAAGTTCGTAGCTCTCCTGTAGCCCACCTCATGCCCCTTCTGACTTGAGAATGACACGACTGTAGCCCACCTCATGCCCCTGCTGACTTGAGAATGACACGACTGTAGCGAAGACAGCTGCAATTTTTTCTGCAGCCCACCACATGCCCATGCTGACTTGAGAATGACACGACTGTAGCCTACCTCATGCCCCTACTGACTTGAGAATGACACGACTTTAGCCCACCTCATGCCCCTACTGACTTGAGAATGACACGAC
>NW_013677201.1:0-2283 GCF_000517525.1 Limulus polyphemus | reverse complement strand
TTGTTGATATTTATTATTTTCATAATTGATTCTATATTATTTTACCTAAAATGGGGAGTTATCTCATCACCCTTGTCTTTTGCCATAATGTGACCCACAAAGAGCGTTTCATACCATGACCCACTAAGAGCATCTTTTAACGTGATCCACTAAGAGCGCCTCATATAATGACTTACTAAGAGTCTTACAACATGATCCAATAAGAGCGTCTCATATAATGACTAACTAAGGGGAGTCTCGTAACGTGACTCACTAAAAGCGTCTTACAACATGATCCAATAAGAGCGTCTCCCCCTTTAGTTAGTCATTATACAAACGCTCTTATTGGATCATATTGTAAGAAGCTTTTAGTGAGTCACGTTACGAGACTCCTCTTAGGTCATTATACGAGACGCTCTTATTGGATCATATTTTAAGACGCTTTTAGTGAGTCACGTTACGAGACTCCCCTTAGTTAGTCATTATATGAGACGCTCTTATTGGATCATGTTGTAAGACGCTTTTAGTGAGTCACGTTACGAGACTCATATAATGACTAACTAAGGGGAGTCTCGTAACGTGACTCACTAAAAGCGTCTTAAAACATGATCCAATAAGAGCGTCTCATATAATGACTAACTAAGGGGAGTCTCGTAACGTGACTCACTAAAAGCGTCTTAAAACATGATTCAATAAGAGCGTCTCATATAATGACTAACTAAGAGGAGTTTCGTAACGTGACTCACTAAAAGCGTCTTAAAACATGATCCAATAAGAGCGTCTCATATAATGACTAACTAAGAGGAGTCTCGTAACGTGACTCACTAAAAGCGTCTTAAAACATGATCTAATAAGAGCAACTCGTACAGAAAGTTAGACTCGTGTGGAACTTTCAGTCTTAACTATAAACGTATAAGTTTACCAATGTACAAAATAGTAAAGACCAGTTTTGCATCGAATTGAAACACTAAAATTATTCAAATTTTATTGAATATTATTTGTCAAATTAATTTACCCTGCAACTGTCGAAGTAACTAAAAAAAACACATAAAGTTAGTGGAATTTTGAATCTAAATTGAATGTGACGTTTGATAATACAAAACTCAGTGTTTTCTGAGTGCAAGAAGGACACGTTATTTGAATTTATATCCTAAATACTAAGTATTTCATATTAGAAAATTGAAAATAATTAGTATGTTTGAAACAAAATGTGGAAGTTTGATAATAAGCTCGAAAACCGATACCTGCAGCGTTAGGAAAGTGTAAAGAGCTCTAATTTTCTCAAAATATTTTAATAAAAATTTAATGTCGACCATTATTGTTAATCACTGTAATACTATTCCAAGTGTAGCGATTTGGGGCCACTTGTCTGTTCGTTCACAAGGTAACTGGAAACTAATATAGTCAAATTTCTATATAGAATGTTGCCGAATCGGATTCCTCATTCTGTATGAGACATGACCTGGAAATGTTAGATGTTTGGATTCAAAAGGTCAAGAATTAAAGTCATGATGAGAAACTTTATTCGAATTAATTTTAGCTGGTACGAGTTCGAAATGATTTACACAAAAAAACACCTTGCTCTGCATGGCGCTGTGAAACTAGTGTTATAAAACAGTTTGATAATAGGTTTGTTGGTATTATCATATGAAGAACGGGTGCGTCATTAATTTGGGTTATCGAATTCTTTGTTGGAATAGTTGGTAGGCCTTCAAGCTCAGTCGATGACAGACATTGTTCATAAACTATTCTGGTCATATAAATTTCGCCATAGGGTGATTGCTTTTGCTGCCAAATTCCGGATATATAATAAATCACCTCTGTAATAAAGATTAAAGTCCTCAAATAAAGGTAAACGGGTTTTAGAAGAACACAAGGTACTAAGGTTTACACAAAACATTTTATTCCAAGTAAAATAAAATAAAAAAATGTTTACAGTATTCTCCAAAGGGTTAAAATAATAAAAAATTTAATCCGTTCTTGAGTAAACAGTATGAAGCAATTTAAAACTTTAAAGTCTTTTATGCACTAAAGACTCAATGCTTTTCTTTGGTGGATATAAACATTTCAGTTATGTCTTCTGTAAGATATGTTTTACGAGATTAACAGTTACGTCTTCTGTAAGATGGGTTTTACGAGATTAACAATTACGTCTTCTGTAAGATGGGTTTTACGAGATTAACAGTTACGTTTTCTGTAAGATGGGTTTTACGAGATTAACAGTTACGTCTTCTGTAAGATGGGTTTTACGAGATTAACAGTTACGTCTTCTGTAAGATGGGTTTTACGAGATTAACAGTTACG
>NW_013677200.1:9646-13694 GCF_000517525.1 Limulus polyphemus | reverse complement strand
ATACCGCTTGTACAGCTAGTGAGTATCTGTGTTTACAAGGGTTCTATATAACTTTAGATACCGCTTGTACAGCTAGTGAGTATCTGTGTTTACAAGGGTTCTATATAACTTTAGATACCGCTTGTACAGCTAGTGAGTATCTGTGTTTACAAGGGTTCTATGTAACTTTAGATACCGCTTGTACAGCTAGTAAGTATCTGTGTTTACAAGGGTTCTATGTAACTTTAGATACCACTTGTACAGCTAGTGAGTATCTGTGTTTACTAGGGTTCTATGTAACTTTAGATACCACTTGTACAGCTAGTGAGTATCTGTGTTTACCGGTATCTAAAGTTACATAGAACCCTTACAGATACTCACTAGCTGTACAAGCCTATACAGCTCATAAATATACTTCTTTATACCAGTCTACATACACGTACAGCCTCCGCATGTACTTTTTTATACTAGCCTACATACCTGTACAGCTCACACATGTACTTCTATATACCAGCGTACATACCTATAAATCTCACAGATGCACTTCTTTATGCCAGCCTACATACCTTTACATCTCACACATGTACTTCTTTATACCAGGGTACATACCTTTACACCTCATACATGTACTTCTTTATATCTAGACACCAGCCCACATACCTATACAATTCACGCATGTACTTCTTTATATCTAGACACCAGCCCACATACCTATACAATTCATACATGTAATTCTTTATATCTAGACACCAGCCCACATACCTATACAATTCATACATGTACTTCTTTACATCTGTACACCATCCTACATACCTATACTACTCATGACTACATGACTTTTTTCAATACACACAAACAAACTAAACAAGAAAGTGACACTCGCTAGTAACCAACGTTAGATTTAGGATCGCAACCCTATTTTTCGGAACAGACCTATACTTTACAAAACTAACCAGATTCTTTAACATATATGGTGGCAGTTTTTCCTCTCTAAAATAGTATTAATAGCTTTCTTTATACTAATGCCATGGAATTCAGATTAACAGTTTCTTGTCATCATCCCCATGCAATCTGTACAGCCGTATCAAGCATCGTTATTTACGCTAAGCTTATGTTTAAGCTAATATCATGTGACGCTAAACGCTCTTTAATTAGGATAATTTCATAAAATTTATCAAACTTGTACATAAAAATTGGCAATCAATAATAAATAGTAACCGTTCACCCGTATGATTCTTTTGAAGACTTGAGCTAGAAACTGCTAATCTAGTTTGCTTGGCCTAACCAATACTTATGTATCTGCACGTTCTTTCATCTTATAGTTTTGCTGCTCTAAAATAGCCGTCTTTAGTCCGAATGACAAAATACTAAAAACGGTCCACTTTTACTCTTAGATGAAGCTGTAGTTAAAACTTCAGGCTTATATATTTGCGCAAACATTTGGGGCAAAATTGGACGGTTTTTGTTGAATAACTTATAGTCAGACGAAACTTAAAACCTAATTGTAGGTTGTAAAGATCTATGAGTGTACCAAAATTGAAAAAAAAATATGAATGTAATTATATTTTTCTCTCAAATAAAGTTTCCTTTAGTTTTGGTGGGAAGAAAATATAAGAAGAAATTCAATCAAAATTAGAGATTTTATATCTCAGGTATTTTTTAATGGATTACCTTGAAATTTGGTATGTGAAGTAAGGGTCCAGTAGAGCACATCCACTGAAAAATATCTTATAGTTTGGATTACCACAGTATGAGTTACAGAAAGTGGAAAATTGCTAAACTATCATCCTTGTTAATAACACACAGTGTGTCTTGCAGCTTGATTTGGCTGCGCGACACACTACCGTTTGTCTTGATAGATCAAACCTTTGTAAATACTGAAACTCGATCCTTTCACAAGTAGCTTTTAAAGTCACACAAAACCCTCGTATGCACATAAATTCACTAACAGTACAAGTAGTTTCTAAAGTTACATATTCTTGAATACAACATAAAACTCACAAGCTGTAAGAGTGGTTTATAAAGTTACATCAAACCTTTGAACACAACATACAAACTCATACAGTTGAACATATGGCTTTTAAAGTTGCATCAAAGCCTTTTACACACAGAAACTCACTAGCTGTAGAAGTAGCTTATACGGTTACATCAAACCTTTGTACATTTAGAAAGTCATTAGTTGTACAAGTGGATTCTAAAATTACATCAAACTCTGCAATACACACACACAAACTAACTAGCTTTACATTGGGTTTTTAAAGCTAAATCAAATCGTTGAACAACGAACCTCACAAGCTATAAAAGTGGCTTTTTAAGTTACATCAAAGCCTTAAAGACAACACAGAAACTCACTACTTATACGTTTGGTACATCAAACCTTTGAACACCACACAGAAACTCACTAGTTATACGTTTGGTATATTAAACCTTTGAACACCATACAGAAACTCACTAGTTGTAGGAGTAGCTTCTAAAGTTACACCATATTCTTGAACAGAACATAGCAACTCACTAGCTAAACATGTGGCCTCTGAAGTTACATCAAACCCTTTCACACACACAAACTCACTACTGTACAAGTAGCTCACAACCCAAACTCTCTAGCTCTACAAGTGGCTCCTAAAGTTAGATCAAACTCATCTAAAGGGTTTGCACACAAATCAATCCATTGAAAACGACACAGAAATTCACTATCTGTACAAACAGCATGTAAATAATTAAAAGAAACTCACTAGCTCTACACGTAGCTTTTAAAGTTACAAACTTTGTAAGTTTAGAAACTCACTAGCTGTATAAGTGGGATCTAAAGTTACATCTAACCCATGTACATTCAAAACCTCACTAGCTGTACAAGTGTCTTCTAAAGTGACATAAAATCCTTGAAAACAGAAACCCACTAATTATAGAAGTAGCTTTTAAAGTTACAGCAATCCCTTGTACTAACAGAAACTCACTAGCTGTAGAAGAAACTCCTCAAGTTACAAACCTTTATAAAAAACACAGACACTCACTAGCTGTACAAGTGCGTTCTAAAGTAACATAAAATTCTAGTACAAACAGAACTTCACTAGCGGTAGAAGTAATTTCTTAAGTTATATCAAACCCTTGTACACACAGAAACTAACTAGCTCTAGAAATGGCTTCTAAAATTACAACAAACTTTTCTATACAAGATAAACTCACTAGCTGTAAAAGAAACTCCACAAGTTACATCAATATCTTGAACACAAAATACCTTACTAGCTGTACAAGAACATAGAACCCTTGTAAACTATGTAGACTGGTATAAAGAACTACATGTATGAGTTGTTCAGGTATGTAGGCTGGTGAACAGCTATAAATAATTATACGTATGAGCTGTATAGATATGTAGACTGGTATAAAGAACTACATGTATGAGTTGTTCAGGTATGTAGGCTGGTGAAAGAAATACATGCATGAGCTGTACAGGTATGTACGCTGGTATAAAAAAGTACTTGCTCGAGATGTACAGGCATTTAGGCTGGTATAATGAAGTACATGTGTGAACTGTGTAGGTAGTTAGACTGGTGTACGGCTATAAAGAAGTACAAGTATGAGCTGTTCAGGTATGTAGGCTGGTGTACAGCTATAAAGAAGTATATGTATGAGCTCAAATTCGATGACGAGGAGCCCACTTTGAGACTAATAATGCTTGGAGACGGCTTGAATAGGTAATGAAGAAAAACTTTAATATAAGATTAACATAACAGCAAATGTACAACGTTACGACAAGGTTTTGTCATCATGAAACTAATAATAAATATGTGTGAGCTGTATAGGTTTGTAGGCTGGTATAAAGATGTACACATGTGTGAGTTGTATAGGTTTGTAGGCTGGTATAAAGATGTACACATGTGTGAGTTGTATAGGTTTGTAGGCTGGTATATAGATGTACACATGTGTGAGTTGTATAGGTTTGTAGGCTGGTATATAGATGTACACATGTGTGAGTTGTATAGGTTTGTAGGCTGGTATAAAGATGTACACATGTGTGAGTTGTATAGGTCTGTAGGCTGGTATAAAGATGTACACATGTGTGAGTTGTATA
>NW_013677200.1:0-8710 GCF_000517525.1 Limulus polyphemus | reverse complement strand
CATAGAACCCTTGTAAACACAGATACTTACTAGCTGTACAAGCGGTATCTAAAGTTACATAGAACCCTTGTAAACACAGATACTTACTAGCTGTACAAGTGGTTTCTAATGTTACATAGAACCCTTGTAAACACAGATACTCATTAGCTGTACAACTAGCTTATAAAATTACTTCAAACTTCTCTACATACAGGCACTCACTGGTTGTACAAGTATTATTCATCCTTGTAGATAATACAGAAACTCACATGTGGTACAAGTAGCTTCTAGAGTTACATCAAACTCTTGTACACACAGAACCTCTCTAGCCATACTAGTAGCTTATAAAGTTACACCAAACCTTTGAAATCAACTCACTAAAGACAACATAGAAACTCACGAACTGTACAAGTGGCTCTTAAGTTAGATCAACTCACTGAAGACAACATAGAAACACACTAGTTGTCAAGTAGCTCCTAAGTTAGATCAACTCACTGAAGACAACCTAGAAACACACTAGCTATCAAGTGGCTCCTAAGTTAGATCAACTCACTGAAGACAACCTAGAAACACACTAGCTATCAAGTGGCTCCTAAGTTAGATCAACTCACTGAAGACAACATAGAAACACACTAGTTGTCAAGTAGTTCCTAAGTTAGATCAACTCACTGAAGACAACCTAGAAACACACTAGCTATCAAGTGGCTCCTAAGTTAGATCAACTCACTGAAGACAACATAGAAACACACTAGCTGTCAAGTAGCTCCTAAGTTAGATCAACTCACTGAAGACAACATAGAAACACACTAGCTATCACGTGGCTCCTAAGTTAGATCAACTCACTGAAGACAACATAGAAACACACTAGCTGTCAAGTAGCTCCTAAGTTAGATCAACTCACTGAAGACAACATAGAAACTCAGGAACTGTACAAGTGGCTCTTAAGTTAGATCAATTCACTGAAGACTAAATAGAAACTCAGGAACTGTACAAGTGGCTCCTAAGTTAGATCAACTCATTGAAGACAACATAGAAACTCACGAACTGTTCAAGTGGCTTCTATACTGAAAAGCAGCAAGTTCTTTTTACTTGTAGAAATCTAAGTAATTTAACGATTTCAGTAATATGTGAAAAAATAAGTGATAAATAAATATGATTATAAAAACATATTTTACACTTTAACACCTCACCTGTGTCACATATTTCTCCCGATTACTCCGTAAAAAGGATATATTCTGTTAAAATGGGTGACAGTTTCTCTCTTTGCGTTAACAGATACCAATCAATTATATAAGATTAAAGACTGTTTTCGAGATTTCAGTATTTTCCCACATGAACAGTTTGTTTGTTTGTAATTAAGCACAAAGCTACACAATGGGCTATCTGTGCTCTGCCCACCACGGGTATCAAAACGCGGATTCTAGCGTTGTAAGTCCTCAGACATACCGCTGTGCCACTGGGGAGCGCATGAACTGTAAAAAGAAGCTAGTAACAGATCACGAGCCAGAAGAAAGACGAATAGGTAGACATATAGGGCACAAAGTTAAAGGTTGCAAACCGCGAACGTGAGTAATGTACGTGAGGTTAGTTAACAAGTTAAGAAAAAAAGACTTACAGTATCCACCTATCTAGAAACCTTTTAGCCCTATGTACACACGGTCCTGTACATCACCCTTTATCTGTCTTTCTGCGTAGGTGGTGCACACGCGCGCGAGACACGGACCTCGGTTGGGTGCAGCATGGGACAACGAAACGCATCTTAGTTTATTAATGACTTTCCGTGACTGCATTATACAAGCTTTACAAAATACCTATATACAACCACCACAGGAGCTTCATCCGGTTAACTTGCCCAGACTCTACAAGTCTGACGTCAGATGATCTCCACCTCTTCGCACCTCACTGATGATTAACCAGTAGAGATTTGTAACTAGTTGGTATCGGTCACAAGCCTCTGATATCATGCTTATCAGTATACACTCTTGACAAGTCGACAACCTAATCTACGTCTAGTTCCAGGGTGCTGAGCTCCAACGACACGTACAACGCCCCCACACGGACATGCAATCGAACATTTGCTTTTCGCTTAGCTTTTACATATCATCTGACTATACCTGAAATCCGTAAACCTTGGCACGCATACCTGTGTGCACAAATAGGTTTAATAGTTTCTCTGCATTCTAGAAGATTAAACCACAGATTCACAAACGTATGATCCAGCATAATCATTAAAAATATTTATGCCTATATAGATTGATACAGCGATCCACCAGTTTGATACAGCGATAGCTGCTACTACTATATAGATTGATACAGCGATAGCTGTTACCACTATATAGATCGGAACAACGATCCACCAGATTGACAGCGATAGCTGCTACTACTATATAGATTGAAACAACGATCCACCAGATTGACAGCGATAGCTGCTACTACTATATAGATTGATACAGCGATAGCTGCTACTACTATATAGATTGAAACAACGATCCACGAGATTGACAACGATAGCTGCTACTACTATATAGATTCATACAGCGATAGCTGCTACTACTATATAGATTGAAACAACGATCCACCAAATTGACAGCGATAGCTGCTACTACTATATGGATTGATACAGTGATAGCTGCTACTACTATATAGATTGAAACAACGATCCACCAGATTGACAGCGATAGCTGCTACTACTATATAGATTGAAACAACGATCTAATAGATTGACAGCGATAGCTGCTACTACTATATAGATTGAAACAACGATCCACCAGATTGACAGCGATAGCTGCTACTACTATATAGATTGATACAGCGATAGCTGCTACTACTATATAGATTGATACAGCGATAGCTGCTACTACTATATAGAATGATACAGCGATAGCTGCTACTACTATATAGATTGATACAGCGATAGCTGCTACTGCTATATAGATTGATACAGCGATAGCTGCTACTACTATATAAATTGATACAGATAAATTAAAAGAAAGATTTTATTTAATACTATAGAACTGAATTATATTTTCATGTGCCTAAATTTATACCATTTAATGGTTATAGATTATATGTAGCTTTCGAACGTAGACCTTAACTTTAGGTTTTTATTAATTATTTTTCTTCAGATTTAATTTCTTGCTTTATTACTAGCAGGACTGTTATATGTAATGCCCGAATTTTCTAGTTACATTATTAAATTCATTACTTAGCGGAATAAATGTGTAGAAATTAATAGTTTCCATCTAGCTGACTCCGTTTACAAATTCCCATAGAACATGTTTGTGTGTTTTGCACATGTAAATTCAGTTTGTTTGTTTTTTTACATACCTCTTTGAATATCGAATATTTAGTAAAAGTGGTATGTGCTTCAGTAGCCACTGTACCAGAAGCCCTAGGTTAGAATCCCTATTAATGCACGGATCCCTTCTGTCATACATCCTTAATAAATGAAGAAATTCAAATCAACAAAAATCCCGCTCAGCGCCTGTCTGTTTCTGGGACGCCACTGATCTCAACAGCTCATCATCTAACTATACCAATACTCATGAGATCCAGTAACTGAACCCATGAGAATCAAGAGACACTATCTGACCTTCGAACTTTTAAAATATTGACCACGCGGATGTCGCAAGAAAGTCTGGAGCTTACGAACACTCTAGTCGCGAGGCGTTATGACGACATTTTAGGACCACTAGGGAGAGAGAGAGGCAATCGTTAGCATCAGATATAAACACCAAGGGCTTTCTCCAAACTCTCATACCGAGCGGTGGCGCCAATGCTTTTTTCTGCTTTATTCAACGGACCGGATGTCCCACACACGACCGTGTCGCCGTCTAATGACATTAACCATTTTCAACTGCACGTTGGTCAACTTGTCTACATTCAGATATGAAGTGTATATGCGCGGTCCTCCCCTCCCCTCTTCCTTTTTTTTTTTTTTAACGTTCTATTTCTATATATGAGATATCCAAGGTGCAGGAATTACAACAATATAATCTGACTGCAACATCCACAATAAGAGTTTCTGCAGTTATTGTTCTATATAAACATAATAGCAAGGAACAATAAAAATACTTTAATTATTCCTATTAACTTTCGATACCAAACTCGGCTCGTGAACTTTCTTTTACTTTCTACTTGGGGAATGTTATATTTCTGGGGCTAAAAGTTAAATGTTTTAGGAAGAGGCGTTTTAAGCCGTGTTATGGGAACAAAGTGGCCAACACCTTAATAGAGTTATATGAATAAACTAATGTTTCATGGACAATAAAAACACCCACCTCTCATACTTATCTTTAAAGTGAGTCGGGTTTGCTTATTAAGTTACGCACGAATCTACATGAGTCCTATCTGCTCTAGCCGCTCCGAACGTAGAAGTGATAGACTAAAGAGAGGGTAGCTGGATAACACTAACTGCTAACTCTTGGGCTACTCTTGTCAGACCATATAGTGGGATTTAACCATCAGTCTTATAACTCAACCACGGCCCCAAACGCGGAGCAGGACTTTTTCTTTCATTTTTCTTTTTTTTTTTTTCGTAACGGAATGCGAACCACCGAAACTTAGCGCGCTAACAATTAACTGGGATGCGCTAGGATTGGAACCATTACTACATATACAGATTTCTTAATACTGTATTAAGGCATTAAAGTAATGGAGTTTATCAGTAAGTAATTATAGATTCATCAACTTAATAATAATGAAATGGATATCTAGTTTTAATAGAATCATAAGTACGAAGTGGGGGAGGGGACAGAAAGAAAGTTTTGGGAATTAGAGAGAAGATGATAAAGATTATAGCACGATTCTAGTATTTTCAAGTTAAAAGATATTGTAGGAATAATATTATTAATAACATTAAACAAATTAAAATAAATATGTCGTCAGAGGCCATCCACTCAGCAGCAGGTGAGGGCTGTCTACAATCTTATTCATGTCTGTACTACGAATTGTAATCTTGGAATCCCATACGCTAATTCCAGGATTTATAGAAGAAAGTTCCGGAATATTCGGGTTTGTTTTCCGGACCGAGGGGAGTGTCACTGATATCCCCGATTTTTTCTTCTCGCAGTAGTTAGAAAAGGATTGTAGAAATTTTAATTACTTTTGGTTAAAACAAAATAAAACGTAAATAAATAAAATATTTAAAATCCCAGCAGGGATCCAGAGATTTGAGCCACCAGGATTCAGTACTGCAACCCCTTAGTTTGTACTTATTCTAGCTTTTAGCCAAGTAAAGGTTTTTAATGGCGGAGAAGTTGTTGTTGCTTTTATTTTTGTGTGTGTGTGTGTGATTTTAAACGCTATTAGGTAAACTATAAACTAAAACTTGAGTAGCTTTATTTGGTTTGATAATTTTTCTCTCAGAGCCTAAGAAAACAAAATCTTTTGTTCTCAGAAAGGTAATATTTGAGTTTTTTTGTGGTCAGTCTCAAACGATTATTTCATATTCAACGAAACACTTATAATCGTCAAGCGATCATGATTTGTCACTCATTATATAGCATGACGATATTTTTTCCACATGCAGTATATCCAAAATGACAACGAAAAAAGTTTAATCCTTATTTCAGAATTTTTGCGCCGAAGAACAAAAAGGGTTGTCTACGTATATCTGTCATTAATTTTGAAATAGTAGACTAAGAAATGTCAACAGCACCCACTTGGGCTACTCTTTTCTGTCCGAATAGTGGGATTTTACAGTTACTCTTACTGTGCACTCATGGTCCCAATATGCGGAGCGCGTTTTTGCGGCAACAGGACACGATTCTATAATTTTTGGTTTCAAAATCAAGTCACGCTAACTAATAGGCTACATCCGACCCTAGGTTATTTGTTAGTTAAATTATAATCAATTACGAAAAAATAACTAAAATACCATTATGAAAACATTTAAATGATATACATTCTAAACGAAACACTTATTTTACACTTACCAATCGCAGGAAAGAACATAATTACGCCATCGTTTAAGCAGTCATATCACACTAAACCGTACATCGTAATTGTTACTGAAAGCTGTTTGTATTTTACAAAGTTGCGAGCGAACGAATAGCAAGGAATTTCTCACGTGCCTTATATATTATCATGTCTCTCCCTCTATTAATTGATTGTATATAGATTTTTATAGAAATCTGCAAGAAACTAGGTAAAATAATTATGTATAATAAAAGTATAGAACACTCCAATTGTCAAAGCTTGTAAGTCCAAGAAGCCTAAAGCTTAAGTGCTATATTAGTGGATATAATATTTTGTTGTCTCTACCTATCTGTCTGTCAGTTCATCTATCTTTCTTCGTGTGCCCATCTATGTGTTTATTCTGCTGAAAGATAGGTATCATTAAATAGACAGTTCCTGAATGATGTCAAGGTTCAGTTAGGTCTTGACTGACTATGCAAAGGCAATCAGTAAGTGATGTCATCAGAATCCAATTTCTGTTTATTTTTGTACCTTAAAACTCTGCCATGTGAGGTTTTTCCTCATCATATATCAATATTGAGAGTACTTCTTAAGTCGTTAGGTGATAATTAGCAGATGCGTTCTGAGTCCATGATCACAAATGAGCCAAAATATTCAGGATGACACTAAATCAGAATACATTGGTACCCACATAAGTCTACATCCGGCCTTTGTTGGCTGCATTATCTGTTCCCGCTTTTTGCTTCTCTCTACTCTAACAAAAAGTTCCTCGTTGTCTCGACGTTGACTTAGACGAATAGCAGTTGTTGTCGACAGAAAATTCTGGCCAACACCTCGACATTCATAATTTTCTTTATGTCTATGTCTACAGAAAATTCTGGACCCAACATCTCGACATTAATTGAATTCTTTATGACTTTGTTGATAGAAACATCTGGTTCCAACACCTCTACATTTATCGTTTTTATTTACTTTTATTTTATTTTTTGTCTACGTCGACAAAAACTTCTGGTCCCAACACCTGGACATTAATTGATTTCTTTAAGTGTATGTCGACAGAAAATTCTGGTCCCAACGCCTAAAAATTCATTGTTTTATTTATATCTATGTCAACAACATGCGTATAGAGAGCTTACGAAGGCAATATCAAATCGTAACAACGGCAAAATTCAAACCGTGTGCTTTGTTGTTGTACAAATCCCCTGCAAACCATCTAAATACGGGGTTGGTCAAAATTACCGACCTTTTAACCACCAATGTGTACATACTATAACTTTTTATGTTATAAGAGAATCTTCGCGAAATTTGGCAAGCTTATATTACTTGGTAACTAAAGAATGTTTAATAATTCCAGTTGGTTGTTAATATGCATTCTGCTTTGGGAATAAAACAATCATGGGCGCGAAAACCATAACAAACAAATGATAAATTGTTGTTGTATGAAATGCCAAGTGCCAAGGGATACAATGGTTGCAGTTCTGAATGAGAATTGATATCACTTGAAGTAATTAGTCAGGAAATGTTCAGCATGTTGCGTTGATAAGAATACCCGATCAATTATTACAATGTAGTTTTTTTTCGAAGAAGAGTACATAAGTCGTTGAACAGAATATTATATAACATTCTAAATGTATCTAAAGTAGAGCCGGTTAAACAATGCGCGTCTTTGCGGCGTTAGTATCGGGGGCCCGGAAAGATAGGGACGAAATAATAAATGTATTTTGTTTCATTTGACAAACCGTCATCTTGAAACAGCAATGTCGACAACCTGTTATGTCGACTTAAACGTGTAGCACTGTATCAGTTGAATGTAACTTTGTATCTTGTAGTTACACACACACACTATATATATATATATATATATATAGTGTGTGTGGCATACCACTAACTGAAAGTTATGTGATTTCCATGGCATTAGCACGGAGAAACAACCAGTGTTACGACAGAAGTAGCTTGTGGAGATCAAGTTTTCAAGGCCATATGTAATAATCTCTAAAACGATGCTCTGTATCCTACTGCTGTCTTTATTAAATTTTATAACTAACAAATTATAAGTGCTACTCTTATATCTTCGTTATGTGCTCATTTATAATTACTCACACCTGTAGAACAATCGAGCATATCTAACATTTACTTCTGTTAATCAACCTGTCACCAACATCCACTTCTGTACGACATTAATGGAATCAAAACAAGTTTAAACTTATAAGATTGTCTTAAGAGTAGTTTAGTATGTTAGTCGAATATAGCAGTGCAGGCTGTAAATGTACTGTACCTATAAAGAGAAACATGGAAAGAAGTTTCCTTTCCTGAAAACAAATAACGTTTTGTTCACTTATTTACCACGTAATTAATCTTTTCATAAAGATGCCTAACCGAAACTTGACTTTTTTAAATACTTCTATTTGAAAATTATCAAACAAAAATTTGCCGAATTATGTTCTAAGTCAAATCTACCATTTTAATACTAAAAAATAAGTTTGAACACTCGGGATGTGTCTGAAAGAATGAATTAACTCACATGGGTATACCAACCAACTCGTTAGGTCTGAAAGAATGAATTAACTCACATGGGTATACCAACCAACTCGTTAGGTCTGAAAGAATGAATTAACTCACATGGGTATACCAACCAACTCGTTAGGTCTGAAAGAATGAATTAACTCACATGGGTATAGCAACCAACTCGTTAGGTCTGAAAGAATGAATTAACTCACATGGGTATACGTACCAACTCGTTATGTCTCAAAGAATGAATTAACTCACATGGGTATACCAACCAACTCGTTATGTCTCAAAGAATAAATTAACT
>NW_013677199.1:5501-13569 GCF_000517525.1 Limulus polyphemus | reverse complement strand
ACAAAACTTTATTGTTCAGGAGCCTGTAGTAAGTGTCATACATAGAATATATATTATACAAAACTATATTGTACAGGAGCTTGTAATAAGTGTCATACATAGAATATATATTATACACAACTTTATTGTACAGGAGCCTCTAGTAGGTGTGATACATAGAATATATATTATACAAAACTTTATTGTACAGGAGCCTCTAGTAGGTGTGATACATAGAATATATATTATGCAAACCTTCATTGTACAGGAGCCTCTTTTTCTCTGAGAAGTGAGCCGGGCGAAATCAGTGGTTAACATGCTGGCTGTGGATAAATGGTCCAAAGTTCGAGTCCGCAGTAGCCGAACACGCTCTCCTGTTACAGCTGTAGGTGTGTTATAAAAGTGATAGCCAATCCCGCTATTCGATTAGGTGTAATAGTGTAGGTAGTTAATGCTCCTGGCTGATTGGCCCCTTACCATCACAATAGTCAGCATTTTAATATTAGGAATGACTGAACTTGAGATCATTAAACTGATTACATAGCCCATGTTTCACATGAGGTCGACAAATGTTGGTGGAAATTTGTTCAAGCCATATGATTAATAATATAATTTACATTTATTGTTATTAATATTAAGAATCCGACGAAGCAAAAAAAAATAATTGTCTTTTGCCTATCCTTCCAGGGATGCCAAAAATGTTAAACCTTGCAAAGAATTATAATTGTAGATATTGGCGAATTTTTAAATTATTTTTATTAAAGGGTGGTCAGCAATAGATATATATAGGCCAGACTGATTCACAAATCTTAAAACTCTTAAATTAAAACGCAGGACATTAGTTACTTTTGTTTGTTTGTTGAATTTCATGCAAAGCCACTCGGAGGTGATCTGTGTTGGCAGTCTAAAATTTTGAAGTGATAGGCTAGAGGGAAGGCAGCTCGTCAACAGCACCCATCGTCAACTAGCGTGGGTTACTCTATTCGAATAGTGAGATTTGACCGTAACTCTTATAACATACCCACGGCCCCAAAGTGCGGATTGGGGGGGGGGGCGGTAACGGAACCTCGGATCCACAGCCCGGCACGCTTAGCACTAGGCCACTCTCGACCCACATTAGTTAGTACTAATGAAATAAACAAGAACTCCACTGGAGTTACTGTGTTATCGAACCAGAAAAGAAGTAACTGATGCGCATTACGAGTATTGATTGCTTACCTCACACACATACACATTAGAAGTTATTGTAGCTGTGTTCATTAGTGGACTATTGGTAAAAATGAATCAATACAAGCTTAAGTGAGGTAGGAAGAAAGGAATCCGTGTGATACAGCTTCCTGTTGGTGGCATTAATTCCTTGTTTGGGAATGATTTATTCTTGTTTGATCTTCCAGAATCTAGTGGAACGGTTATATTGGCAGCGAAGAAAACTGCTTGTGCTTACTAGTTGGGTTTAAATGAATGATGTAAGAATTAGCCCCAAAAGTAATTATATGTTGTAAGCAGACATGGTGTAATTAATGATTGCGGTAAATTGTAAACATGCTTGTTTTAAAATTAAAGTTTGGGTGTTTTGTGTAAGTGTAATTCAGTGAAATTATTGATTCTGTGGCCCCCTCCCCTAGTGGTACAGCGATATGTCTGAGGACTTACACTGCTAGAAACAGGGTTTCAATACCCGCAGTGAGAAGAGCAAAGATAGCCCTTTGTGCGTACAGGATTGGATTGAATCGAGTCATTGATGAAGCACTATAGCTCATTGAAGTTTTAACTATTTATGCTTACTACACTTCATGAAGGTTGGTTCTTTAAGTATGTATAAAATATAAGTACTGATGAAAAACTTGTTTTAAGAATTATGAATTTATATCTATGTATATCCTTGTCAATTAGAATGATTACTATTTCGACATAATATCGTTGTAATGTGATCTATCGTTAGGTGAGTTCTTTTAGATTATTTCGTAAAAATAATGCTAAGTCCAGTTCACCTAAGGAGAGCGAATTAATTTATTTGTTTGGTAACGTTTACCACGGGTTGCGTTCACTGGTAGGCCTAACTTCACAGACAACGTTTCAGCAAAAATTCCAATACTGATATCATTACTATTAACAGTACGCACGTCTTACTCATAAGCTTATTTGTATAATTTCCTCGTTAAGCGATTGATAACAAACATGCTAACTCTGCGTCTTGCACACTAACAAAAACTTAACTGAACTGAAAAACTCATTCACTGATTACTGATTGATTCAACTCACTCAGCCATTTTTGCATAGTACTTTATAGGAAGCTTCGAGATTTTTACAGAAGCCTTTAATGAAGTTTGTATGTCTTCCGTCATTATGACGTCATGACACGCTCCCTCTTGCAAATATATATCTAAATTGAATTATTAGAAATATATAACTTACAACAATATTTTAGTTGAGACCATCATATTAAATCAACACAATTTGAAATAGTAAATCTATATTTATATGGAGCTATGTTATTCTTGAGAATCATGTCTTTTATCACAACATCCTACACGATTGCCGGGAATAACACTTGCAACATTAAAAATTAATATACATCATAGCATTTCCCCAGCCAGATGTTTGTTAAGTTTGATATGTATAACACTTCTCTATCCGAATGTTTTAAGTTTAAGATGTATCTTAGCTTTTCTCTAGCTGAGTGTTGTTAAGTTTAAGTTACTCATGATTCGATTTGGAAAACTGCTGATGGCAGATGGAAATGGATAATGCATACACGTAGCTCACCCCATAACAACCTTCCACTAACGACTTGCTATCATCAGTGGCAAAAGTAAAAGGAGTTTATTACCCAATAGCTGATTTGTGTGTTTGTTCGTATATAATTTGTCTTGGAAAGGAAAATACCTAAAAAAAAATAGCTACACGAGGGCTATCTGTGCTAGCCGTCCCTGATTTAGCAGTGATAGACTAGAGGGAAGGCAGTTGCTCACTACCACCCACGCCAGCTCTTGGGTGTGGCATTTACCAACGAATAGTTGGATTGAAAGTTACATTATAACTCCTCCACGGCTAAAATGGCGAGCATGTTCGGTCATGGAATTCGAACCCATAACCCATAGATTGCGATTCGAGCGTCTAATCATCAGGCCATACCAGGCCTCGTAGGTATAAGAGTCATCCTTGTACATATAGTGGTTTCAGAACAAAAATGTGGCCAGGTTGATCCGTGTATTTAATATGAAGATCTTTATATGTCCGCTGGTTTATTTAGTTATATTAAGAATATTTTTAGATTTCTCGTACATAACTGCTAACCAAATGAAAATGCGACGAAATAAATTGCGTTACTATATTTCACAAGGATTAGCAAGAACAATGGGTGATCATAAATTGGAACATGTTACAGAAAAGTAATGAAGGACAATGAGTGATCATAAATTGGAACATGTTGCAGAAAAAGTAATGAAGGACAATGAGTGATCAGAAATTGGAACATGTCATAGAAGGAGTAATGAAGGACAATGAATAATTGGAAATTGGAACATGTCATAGAAGAATTAATGAAAGACAATGAGTGATCAGAAATTGGAACATGTTATAGAAGGATTAATGAAGGACAATGAGTAATCAGAAATTGGAACATGTTATAGAAGGAGCAATGAAGGACAATGAGTAATCAGAAATTGGAACATGTCATAGAAGGATTAATGAAGGACAATGAGTGATCAGAAATTGGAACATGTCATAGAAGGAGTAAAAAAAGGACAATGGTCATAACGTGCAATATGTTACATAAGGATTAAGGAAAGACCATGGCCAGAACTTTCAGTATGTTATGGAAGGATTGCCCTATGACTATCAGCTACTTACATTGCCAATACTTACAAGTGTAGGAAAGGAAAAGGGTCAGAACGTGCAATATGTCATGGAATGAATAAGGAAATATAAAAGTCAGAACTTGCATGATGATGGGAAACGAGTAATGATGTGTTCTTTGACTTCGAGGAAGTTTCAATGTGTTAACTTTCTGTTTTAGTAGTTTATTTATATTAATTATGAATCTGTTTTTAGGTGTCATTGGTCAGATTTTTTCAGCATCTGAGTGAATTTACTGGATACATTGATGCATGTATTTTAATATCTTATCGATAGTTTTCTCGTGAAGAGCGTACCGGGCATAGTCTCGTGGTTAGCATGTTCGAACTGCAAATCCAATGATTCATGGTTCGCGATCCATTGCCGAAGAAACCCAAATCGCTGTCCACAATTTAGGGCTATGGGTAACGGTTAAATCACACTATTCGGTTACAGCAGCCCAAGAATTGGCAGTGGGTGCTTTTGGCTAGTTGGCTTCTCTCTGCTATATTAGTTAAAAATTAGGGACGGCTTTGTGCAGATAACACATGTTAAGCTTTGGGCGCGAACTTACGAAACAGTCTTGATCCCGGAATACAGAGAATTAACGGAGGTCAATAAAAGTGATAATAAACAATTTCTAATAAATTTTTTTATTCGTATGATATCAATATCTATATGAATCGCTTTCTGAGTGTTGTATGATATTTATTATGCATAATATAGTAATGTTTTCGAAGGGGCCACTATAATTCTAGATTTTTCATTGTATTTTCCTCTGGTAAGTTATAGTTTCAAAGTCTGTGAGTTTTCAGTTGTGTTTCAGTACAATCAACTTTCCAGAATTAGGAATTACAAGATCCTGAAATTTGGGGGTTTATGTATTGGTTGAGTAAGTTTTTAATAAAATGTCGCAATATTTTCTTCATAACTATGTCGTTGTATGTTTACAGAGTTTGGTTTATATTAGGAAGACATTCAAAAATATATGTCTCACCGAATGATAATCGCCATACTTAATGCGAAAACACAAGTCAATATCAATCACCTGAACATCCAACAACCTTCGTGACAGATTGACAGCCTTACGTACACCAGTAGGCAAAGAACTCTCTCGCCATTTCGTTCAGGTAATTGATAAGGTTCTAACCAAACGTACAACTCCAGACGCTACCTTGCTCAAGTGGAAAAGTAAAATTAACGAATGGAGAAACGACTAAATGACATATCGATGAACACTTCCCCAAAATATGACTGGAAACATTCATCTTGTCATAGTAAGTCAGAAATGTTCATTCAGTCCATCAACGACACTTAACTGCTCAAGGAGTCCTACCCGGAGTCAAAGTTGAACGACCCTTCAAACCTCTCCTAATTATAAGAACGTGCGAGTGAAAGTAAAGAAAAATGTAATAATATGTTAACCATACTGTATCTAGTGCCGACGAGGCCCTTCGGCTAATACCAGGACTCACCAGGCCAGCTAGGATACGATAGACGTATTAAGTTTGTGACATGTGTAACACCACGAAGATAACCGCTTGTTGATGTATGTTGTGTAATACTAACGCATGGTTCGTATGCTGAATACCATTTTGACAGGCTTGAACCACGTGAATTCACCATGGAAGCTTTCACAATTAGTTCGTGTGGTTTTATACGTTGTTATCCTGCATACGCTAAAACTGCAAAATACTGAAGTCTTTAGTATTGTATTATTTAAGAATTTCTAGTAGGGTTAATAGACTTGAGTATTTACACAATCTTAACTTTGGAAATAATGAATCTTGAGACTGTTTTGATACTGAATAAATAGGGTGTTATTGGTTTTGATTGATAGAATAATTTTTAAATGTTTCAGCAAAGCTGCCACCCCTCTAGTTTACTGCAATCCACAGTTCCAATGAAGTTAATAGTTGTAATCATTCACAGTATCAGATATTCAGGCAAAGTTTCTCAACAAATATTGGTCGGATGTATTGTTAAAACACTTTTTCTCGGTGTTATCATAACTAAGATTTATCATAATTGTTTGTACATGTAAATCAGATAAAATAACGTTTTTTTTTTCATTCAGTTCACACCGTTAAATCATTTTTTTTTATTACGAAGGGCTTGTTGCACTACTTATTAGTAACGCGCCCTCCTAGATTTTGCACTGCAGCCATGACTTCTGGAAGTTTTATTCCAATCCCAATCCGAAATCTTGGCAGTAATTTTCTAGGCCTGAAAGATAATTAGTGTCGCTCAGAACTTGTTGTTTCTCTTCGCGTCATTCACGGGATTAAGGATTATTCTTTACGTGGAAGAAATTAGGTTATTAAACTAGTAGCTAGATTTTAATTGAATGAGTTATTTGTGGTTAAAAGTTACTGAATCGTGAGTTGTTTAGTGGTTAACTAAGGCTAAGGTGTGAAACAAGCGTGGCTAATGAATTAATTGCTCCAAGACATACGGGAAAGCTGTGTATGTCACAAGCTGAGAACAGGAAGTTGCTATAACGTTACGTGGATGAAGAAGTGACCACCAAAGCTGTGACAAGGACACAAGCTCCAAATAAAGCATGGTATAACACGGATTGATATTTGACCTAAAAATAAAGCATGTTATAACAGGGATTGATATTTGATCTAAAAATAAAGCATGGTATAACACGGATTGATATTTGGACTAAAAATAAAGCATGGTATAACACGGATTGATATTTGATCTAAAAATAAAGCATGGTATAACACAGAATTTGATAGTTGATCTAAAAAATAAAACATGGTATAACACGGATTGATAGTTGATCTAAAAATAAAGCATGGTATAACACTGATTGATATTTGAGCTAAAAGATAAAGCATGGTATAACACGGATTAAGCAATAACAGTGAATAAAATTAAAAAAATAATAAACCTGAAAAGTTTTAGCAAAACATTTTATGTACTACTAAAAGGAATACCATGTTAGGTAATAGCTAGAATCTAGCAATACTAAAATTTGGGTATTTAAACTTAAATCTGTATTTTTAACATTTCGAGGAACGGTCCCTTTTCAGAGCTGAGATCAGAAGATCCAAGGATCAAGGTAAAATTTGGCTGTGGGGGAGGGGGGAGGACGGGAGAATGCAGCTTTATTTGACTTCTTAGGGAGATAAATAGTCTTGGTAAGAATCCCCATGGTGTCTCAGTGGAAAGTCTGAGGTATGCTCATAACTCTAAAAAGTATGTTTTCGATACCCTCGGTGGACAGAGTACCGACAACAAAGAACAATTTTGGCAAAAAAACTACCTTTACTCTCCGGATATTAAAAAAAAAAAACATTTCAGCCAATGTTTCAGCATTGCGATTTCATCGGGGCTAGTAGTACAAGAACCCCTATTACGAATAATCTCGTTCTCAGCGAAGAAAAAATCAAAAGAACCTCATGTATATATATAGTGCCTTTCGAAATGGTTATTTAACAGCTGAGGTGACTTCAAACTGTTTTTTTTTGTTCGTTCAGTTGACATATAGAGCAATTAATGCACAGCTTCATAATTCGCTTGTTATATTATTTGTTTTGTTTCATGAAGTACATGGAACATAGATCGTAGATAAATAATTAACGAAAAACCAATATTTTTTTCTGCACAATTTAAGTCATTCCTTTGCGTTTATAACTGGTTTCATAAAGATAATCAAAGTATGGTTTTCATATTTATTTTCTTCAGTACTTTCAGTATGAAAATACATTCTGGACAATGCGTGTCCTAAAAAGACATAACTGGTAACAAATATTAGTAGTTAACTAACACTGATCTGGTACTGCTACTCGTGTACTTTGCAAGTTGCGAGATAATTATTGGTGCTCCGAAAAAGATGGTCTTTCACCTTTATTTATCCTGTCTTTAAAGGGCTTTCTCCTCTATTTATCCTGTCTCTAAAGGACTTTCCCCTCTATTTATCCTGTCTTTAAAGGGCTTTCCCCTCTATTTACCCTGTCTCTAAAGGGCTTTCCCCTATATTTATCCTGTTTCTAAAGGGCTTTCCCCTCTATTTACCCTGTCTCTAAAGGCCTTTCCCTCTATTTACCCTGTCTCTAAAGGACTTTCCTCTCTATTTTTCCTGTCTCTAAAGGGCTTTCCCCTCTATTTATCATGTCTCTAAAGGGCTTTCCCTCTATTTAGCCTGTCTCTAAAGGACTTTCTCCTCTATTTAGCCTGTATCTATAGGGCTTTCCCCTCTATTTATCATGTCTCTAAAGGGCTTTCCCTCTATTTAGCC
>NW_013677199.1:0-4693 GCF_000517525.1 Limulus polyphemus | reverse complement strand
TGTATCTAAAGGGCTTTCCCTCTATTTATCCTGTCTCTAAAGGACTTTCCCCTCTATTTATCCTGTCTTTAAAGGGCTTTCCCCTCTATTTATCATGTCTCTAAAGGGCTTTCCCTCTATTTATCCTGTCTCTAAAGGACTTTCCCCTCTATTTACCCTGTCTCTAAAGAGCTTTCCCCTCTATTTATCCTGTATCTAAAGGGTTTTCCCTCTATTTATCTTGTCTCTAAAGGACTTCCCCTGTATTTATCCTGTATCTAAAGGGCTTTCCCCACTATTTATCCTTTATCTAAAGGGCTTTCCCTCTATTTAGCCTGTCTCTAAAGGACTTTCTCCTCTATTTAGCCTGTATCTAAATGGCTTTCCCTCTATTTATTTTGTATCAAAAGGACTTTCCCTCTATTTATCCTGTTTCTAAAGGGTAAATATAGGGGAAAGCCCTTTAGATACAGAATAAATAGAGGGGAAAGTTTTTATCGTTACAGGCTTTCAGATTTACCGCTGAGCCACTGGGAGGCTGCAAGTTGGCTTTAATGTAATAGTGAAAGTTAGTTAGCTATCCTATAAACCCTTGGAACTGTAGTGTCACCTAATTGTCACAGAGTTTTAGCGCCAGTGCGTTCCTTTGATTCCCATCACGGTATTGTCATGTGGTGGAGCTGCTTTTTTTTGTGCTTATAATCTTTTACAGACAGGATAAATAGAGGGGAAAGCCCTTTAGATACAGGATAAATAGAGGAGAAAGCCCTTTAGATACAGGATCGGGGTTCGATACCCATGGTGGGTACAGTACAGATAGCCCATTGTGTGTATTTGTTCTTAATAACAAACACCACTTTACCACCTGGTATCGTTTTAAAATGTATTCTCGATGAGTTATCTTTTCCTTAACTTATTTCCTTTTTTCCATTACGTAACAGGCTCATGTTTTTATTACACGTTTCAATAGTAGCTTTGTTTTCCAAAACTACTAATAATTCACAATAATTTGATGAAAAAAATATTGTACTAAAACTTTTTATTGTCGTCGTACAGCAATATTCTATCTAGAGAGAGGCCTGGCATGACCTGGTGGTTAGGACTCTCGATTCACAGTCTCCTGGTTACTGGTCCGAATCACAATCCAATCACCTTTTCAGCCATTGTGAGCGTTATTGACAGTCACTTCCACTATTTAATTAGAGTTGGCGGTGGGTGGTGTTGACTAGCTGCCTTCCCTGTAGTCTATCACTTCTAAATTAGTTCTCGACATTCAACAAACAAACATTAAAATAGTGACAGTCAGTCGCGTTACTCGATTCAAAGCTGGACAAAGGCCTTGTGGTGGCTGGTGCTTCTGACCGGTTACCTTCATAATGGTAAGTAGTTAAGAGTTAAGAACGTCTATACCTGAATTCCAAGGCTCTCTGACCTAGCCGACGTTCAGATTGAGAATATCTATACATCATTTTTATTTTTCATATATACACGTATTACTCTAACTCATATAACTCAAGTTTTGGGAGACAAAGACCCGTTGACTTACAAAAAACAGGTGTAAGAGTAACAATAACATATGTTTTATCGGGGAAAAATCTATACAGATCCTGCGCTAATCTATACGCATGAAAGTTTTTGAAAAATCTTTAAAAGAAACTTTGAAAACTATGACTTCAACAACACAAGTTTATTTTCCAGAATAAATTATTCTAGTTTCCAAAAGGCTCTATCTGGTATATATATGATGTGATCTTAAATGTGAAAAAGTGGAAAATAGATTCATTCTGTATACTTTAATTGTTGTTAGTTCTACAACGTTCCCACTTTCTAAACTTATTAATATTGATAAAATGACTGATTACGATGTGATCTTAAATGTGAAAAAGTGGAAAATAGATTCATTCTGTATACTTTAATTGTTGTTAGTTCTACAACGTTCCCACTTTTAGACTTCATCACTGTGAAAATTACATCCTCCTCGTAATCAGTCATTTTATCAATATTAATAAGTTTAGAAAGTGGGAACGTTGTAGAACTAACAACAATTAAAGTATACAGAATGAATCTATTTTCCACTTTTTCACATTTAAGATCACATCGTAATCAGTCATTTTATCAATATTAATAAGTTTAAAAGGGATGAAAGGATTTCGAACCATGATGTAAGATGATATTTTATCTGTAATGGGCCGGTTTGGTTACTTGATGTTCACAGTGATGAAGTCCAAAAGGGATGAAAGGATTTCGAACCATGATGTAAGATGATATTTTATCTGTAATGGGCCGGTTTGGTTACTTGATGTTCTTGTCAGATGTACCTTTCTTTCTTTTAACCATTAAAGGTAATGATGGCTCAGACATTATTAAGAGCATGATATATGATTTCCTAGCTAGTTTTGTTTCCTGCCATGATCCTAAATTCACCAATCAGAGGTGTAGCCAGCACTATAGAGTGGGATGGGGGGGGGCTTTAAAAAAACAAATAAATGTGGATTTTTTTATTCTATATTAATAATTTAAGTGATTTAATTTAGCCTAAATGAAATTCGTAAAACGCAAGTATTCCAAACTTCAGACGCTTTCTTGAATATTGGGATGGTCGTTTGATCCTCTACTCTCGTCTGGATGAGCCGAATTTATGTAACTCAAATTAGATGTTCGTGAAAACATTGACAAGGTGTTTGAAGTTTATCATAGTGAGTATTTAACGTGGGGGTGGGAGGAGTTTTCTGATATATATATAAAATTGATCATGAAACTGTCATCTTGGTTTTACTTCCGATGTATGTGTCAGTTCTTACTACTTAACAATAGAGGGAAATGTCTTTTTAATGTAATACGTAAAACTGGATTGGTTTCGTTTATATTAATTTACTTTCTGCAAGTCCTTGTTCATTCTGAAGCCACTTTATTTCCACTTAATTGGTTGAAACTGTGTCATTCTTCTCTTATTGGATGTTCGTGAACTACAACCATTGAGCAGAAAATCCATCAATTCAGAGGTTGACAGATTTGTCCTCACACTGAAAGTGGGAGTTGATTACTCGATGATTCCAGAATTTCGTACTGATGACAGGCCCATCATCAAAATGTAAGCTCTGGATCCGTTTCGAAATATCGTATTTGATACTGGAGATCAAGCACCACAAGTGACGTGAAAACATATTTGACCTGTCAATAATGGCAATGCTTTGTACTTCCACAACTGTAACAAAATTAGTAATATATATATATATATGTGTGTGTGTTTATTGAATCAAAATATATAGTTCATTTGAGGTATATAAAAACGGCGCTCATTATTTATAATATTTTCAAGAGTTTGATGCCATAATATATCGAATTAACCGTTTAACGTTTTTTTTATTATACACACACACACATATTTATATAGATATATATAAGGATTAGAAACTACTTATCTGGCATCACAAAGAATAACGTAATTAATAAATTCCTATTCGTGGTATTCGTAAGATTTTCAACCCAGGTTTTTTGTATATTAAGATATGTTAGCTCCATAAACTAAACAAAGTAATAAAGACTTTTTTAAATATTTGTGAACTGTTTAGAGAACAACTTATATATATAGTACTGCTTTCATTTAGAATCAGATTTTTCGCTTACGCTTTAATCTATTTTATAATATGTCTAGATGATAAGTGAAATCAACACTTTGGAGTGTCTTCGATGTATTACTGTTTCAATGAGACACACACTGGCCAACCGGAAGACTGGAAGAAAGAGTGTGGAAGCATAGAAGTACAGCGAGATTTTTGTCTCTATTATACTTTGGTTCTTTCTAAATGTTACGATTCTTAAGAAATAAAATGGTTGTGATCATTAAGTAGTTAAATCCGGTACAAATTAGTAGCTTGCTCATTTTAGAACAATTCCTTATTTGAGGGCCGGCATAGCCAGGTGGCTAGGGCGCTCAACTCGCAATCTGAGGGGCGCGGGTTCGAATTCCTATCCCACCAAACATGCTCGCCCTTTCAGCCGTGGGGGGGCATTATAATGTGACAGTCAATCCCACTATTCGTTGGTAAAAGAGTAGCCCAAGAGTTGGCGGTGGGTGGTGATGACTAGCTGCCTTCCCTCTAGTCTTACACTGCTAAATTAGGGACGGCTAGCGCAGCTAGCCCTCGTTTTGCTTTGCGCGAAATTCTGAAACAAAAACAAAGAAAAAAAAATCTTTATTTTACCTAAAAAGTCCCTTTCTGTTTTACTACAGAAAACGGAAAACAAATGCTTGTACCTGGTCGATACAAGGAATGTTTGACGTTAAGTTGATACGTTCTTTAAGTTACTGTCAGTGTGAACGGACAGTAGGTTTCTAAATTTCTCCTTTACTCGGAGTTTCTTTTCAGGAAAGTAACATTCAACAAAGTGTGAACAAAAATCAACCCTTTTCCCACAGAGTCTCTTTACTCAAGTAACATTATCTTTATAAATTGTCAACTAAAATCAACTATCAACCCTTTTCCTACAGTCTTTCTTACTCGTGTAACATCGTCTTTATAAATTGTCAACTAAAATCAACTATCAACCCTTTTCCTACAGTCTTTCTTACTCGTGTAACATCGTCTTTATAAACTGTCAACTAAAATCAACTATCAACCTTTTCCTACAGTCTCTCTTGCTCGTGTAACATCGTCTTTATAAATTGTCAACTAAAATCAACTATCAACCCTTTTCCTACAGTCTCTCTTGC
>NW_013677198.1:4331-13742 GCF_000517525.1 Limulus polyphemus | reverse complement strand
GTTGTTTTTTTTTTATCTGTTTATATTACCGTTGGTTTTTTATTTGTTTATATTATCGTTGTTTTTTTTTTATCTGTTTATATTACCGTTGGTTTTTTATTTGTTTATATTATCGTTGTTTTTTTTTTATCTGTTTATATTACCGTTGGTTTTTTATCTGTTTATATTACCATTGGGGTTTTTATTTGTTTATATTACCGTTGGTTTTTTATTTGTTTATATTACCGTTGTTTTTTTTTACATCTGTTTATATTACCGTTAGTTTTTTTTACATCTGTTTATATTACCGTTAGTTTTTTTACTCTGTTTATATTACCGTTGGTTTTTTATCTGTTTATATTACCGTTGGTTTTTTTATCTGTTTATATTACCGTTGGTTTTTTTATCTGTTTATATTACCGTTGGTTTTTTATTTGTTTATATTACCGTTGGTTTTTTTAAACAATGTCACGCGGTAAATATTTATTTTATCCTATTTGGCACTCTGTAAAGTTGAATTTTGCTACTCTGTTCTTTTTGTTAAATTAGTAAAAAAGTTGATATCGGGAGATCCTGGTCGCTTGTCGGGAATCAAGACTCCATATCGGGAAACTCCCGCCGAAATCGAGAAAGTTGACAGGCCTGGTGTGATTGTGTGACTCAGAAGCTGTTAGGGACCCTGCAACCATCAAAGTCATGAATCCACGAACAACTTGGTATATATAGTTTAGAAGAATCTATTTAAAAAGTTGATGCAGCTCCATCTAGCGTTAACAAGTACGTTATTTCGATGACGAGGAACCCACTTTGAGATTAATAATGCTTGGAGACGGCTTAAATGGGTAATGAAGAAAACATTTAATATAAGTTTAACATAACAGCAAATGTACAACGTTTCCACAAGGTTTTGTCATCATTATCCATTCAAACCGTCTCCAAGCATTATTAAAGTACGTTATTTGCTTGTGGTGTAATTTATTTTATACATATTGCGAACCCTGGTGTCTGTCCGAGCGTTCATCTCTCTCCCGTTTATGGTGGCCACCTCCTGCGCTGTGTGTGAAAAGCTGTGCACGCAGGCAAAGCTCAACATTCACTTTTGAAATGACGGAAGAACAGGCACGAATAATGTTGATGCCAAATTTTATTTCACAAGCAGGATATTCTACACTAAATTGTTAGGAATTAATCTCACTATCATTCACATTTCAAAATGTGACGTAACTTAAAGAATAAAAATATAGATTTACCGTATGTTATTGTTGAACAGCTCTTAGCATGACTGAAATGTTCAACAATTACTTGTCACGGTGGGAGGTATAAGTATCTTAGAGCTTTGGCTCTGAGTGAAACCAAGAGTGCAACACAATTAACTTTCTTAAAGCCCATGAAATAATATAAATTGATAGATTAACTTAAAGTTTTCCCGTCACTGGGGACGGGTACTTTTGCTTGTAATTATATAAATGAACATAGGCACACTGTTATTAATAGAATAAAATATTGTTCTATATGACAAAGCAAAATAAACTCAATATGTCAAACAGAAATATGGCGGTGTAACTGATAGCGTTTTGTTTTAATCGAAGTTCATCCGTTTCATACCAAAGCGTGGTCTAGTCGTTAGCATGACCGAGTTGTGAATCCGAAGGTTCGTGGCCTTATTTACTTTCGTTTCAGCATGTGAAGTTTTGATTACAGTTGTATCGAGTTACGTTTGCACGTGTGTATTGATTTAATGTATAGTCAGTTTTGGTGTACAGACTAACCATATTAAGAGATAGTGGCCTGAAGAGGGAGCTACCTGTTGCGACGTTTGTTGTTGTTTTCTTAGTGCAAAGCTACACAATAGGCTATCTGAACTCTTTCCACCGCAGGGACTTGAACCCGGATTTTAGCATTATAAACTTGCCGTTGACCCACCGGAGTATCTATAGTGACGAACTCGTGTTTCACATATCAATTTCAGGTTAACAATACACTGCCTCTGTAATATTCGTTTATATCCAACATCTCCATAATCAAATGCACATCAATTTCATGTTAGAATAAAAAAATCTTTTGTTTGTTTCTGTGGAATCTTTCTATTTGTCTATCTATCTATATAGATATATCGGATGTTTGATGTCTTGACATTGCAGGTACTCGAGGGATAACTCGAGGGGCTACTCTAATCAAATAGTTGGATTAAACAGTTGCTCTTATAACGCACCCATGGCCCCAAAGTGCGATTTTTTTTCCGGTGGTAACGGGGCTCAAACTCTGAGATCTTGGGTTCATAATACGGCACGATAACCACAACTTGAGAATTTGCTAGAGGAATTTGGGGGAGGGGGGTTATCTCAAAGATGATGTTTAAATTAATAAGGAATCAGACAAACGGTTCGAGTGTGGCAGGAATTATAATATTTACGACGTGAAGGCCGATGCCAAACGAAATTGGTGTTTAACACTTCACGAAGCACACGTGCCCTTCTTATATCCCGTGTTTAGTAGACCTGCCACAGACGCATGCCGTCCCGCCCACCCCGTAAAGTATTTTAATCTTATCTACCTGTTTTTAATGTTTAGTGTTGAGAAAAGTTTGAAGTAATGATCGTCTTTCGGGTTTAAAAGAGATTTTCAGGACAAAGTGCCAGTTTTTGTTTAACCTAAATTATTTTACCAAAACTCGTTATTGATTTCTGTGTAAAAAATTACTTTCTATAAATGCAGTTTTGAAAATCGATTACTCTGCAAGTACACACCATGACCAGTTTTTAATGTAATCGGTGTAAGTTTACAGAGTTTACTGCTAGTTACAGTACCTTGTCGAAATCTTAATCTTTTAACTTCGTTTCTTTTTTACCATAAAAACTGTTTTATCAAAAGTACTAACACTGCAAGTTGTCTCCAAGTATAACTGTTACAAGACAAATGTGTTATGGAAAAAAGCTTGTTTGTTTGTAGTTAAGCTACATAATGGGCTATCTGTCTCTGCTCTTCATATTACGGGTATCGAAACTCGGTTTCTAGCGTTGTTAGTCCGCACGGAAAAAAGAGCTTTCCAGAAATGGGACAAACGGAGGTCACTGCGAAGTCGGACAATGGCCCACCTAACTACAAACTATTCTTTAAGACGTGGATGAAAATCAGTACGCTTTAAAAAAATTCTGGTGTTGTTATTTTGTTTTAGCCGCGAAGCCACACAATGGGCTATCTGTGTTCTGTCTATCGCGGGGAATTGAAACCCGGATTTTAGCGTTGTAAGTCCGGAAACTTACCGCTGATCCATCAAGGGAGACTTCTGGTATGACTTAATGTACAGCATATGGACTTTTGACGTGTGTTTAGTAGGTTTCAGTCTTAGTAGGGGGCCAGGCTTTATCTCGTGATTAGTGTCCTGGGCTTCGGATTTGAATATCCTAGATTCGAACCAGTGATTAGCAGCTGAACAATGCTCTACATCTTCAGCTTTGGGCACGTTACAGAAGGGCCATACAATTATATAGTTATTCAATTAAGAGTAGCCGTGAATTTGGTGTTTGTTGCTATGTGGTCAACATTTCTAACTTAGGGACATCTATGACTGAAGTTCGAAGCAGCGGTCCATAAACTGTGGGTGGCCGAACAAGACACAATAAAACATAAAATAATGATCCTAACATTTGTTTTTCGAACAAATGTGTCCTGGTAGGTCAAAGGTAATTTTGGAAATCGGCAACGGTAAAATCTGGGGTTCGATTTCCCGCGATGGACAGAACGCCGACAGCTACCTGTGAAGCTTTGAGCTAAAACAACAAACAAACACAAAATATAAAATCAACACTAGACTTCACTGAGATATATTAAAGCATTAGCCCCCACCCCCCCCTACCCCAACTATAATAAACTTTACTATAATCAAAAGAAAATATTCTCACTAGTGTCGCTCGTTAAATATAATAATAAAAAAGAGAAATCGTGGTCAACATTTACTGAAAATCATAATTAATTTATAACACCTTATTGATAAAATTAAGTACAGAAACTATCATTTCTAGTGACATGAATATGAGACAAGTTGTTATTTTGTAATACAGCTGTATTTAAGACTCTTGGTGCACTATTGTTGCCCGGGGGCCGTTTTAACGTCGTGAAATGAGGAACGAGACGACGGACACTAAACATTCAACAGGTTTTGTTTTGTGTCCAAAATGACAGTTGCATTTGTTCCACTGCTCTTTCTCTACTCTCGTTTTAAGTCGCCACTTCGATTATTTCTCTTCACCCTCTCGAGGTAAATCGATAAACTACTCCATATATTGAGGTGTGAAGATAGAAGCCACCTCGTGGACAGAGGTCGTTTGACACATTTAGATGGTATTAATATTTTCACGAATGTTTGCTCGAGACTTCATTGTTTCGCGAATTCCAACATCCTAGTTCTAAAGTGTAGGCTCGGTATGGCCAGGTGGTTAGGGCACTCGACTCGCAATCTGAGGGTCGCGGGTTCGAATCCCCGTCACACCAAACATGCTCTCCATTTCAGCCGTGGGGGCGTTATAACACGACGATCAATCCCACTATTCGTTGGTAAAAGAGTAGTCCAAGTGTTGTCGGTGGGTGGTGATGACTAGCTGCCTTCCCTCTAGTCTTACACTACTAAATTAGGGACGGCTAGCGCAGATAGTCTTCGTGTAGCTTTGCGCGAAATTCAAAACCAAAAAATCGAAAGTGTATGAGCGGTAACTTACATTATTCAGTCGTTAAATTCCGTCTGTCTCCGATCGCTGAGTTATTCGAGTTAATTAAGGGTTCGCGGGATGTAGCAGCAGTCCGAATACGACCAGTACTGCCATTTCCCAACAGTAGCCCCCTCCCCCAAGTCTCACGTCACTAAAAACCTGGTTTCGATACTCTTGATGGGCCCAGCACAGACCATTATGTTGTGTAAAATAAACAGATAAAAAACCAACGGTAGTATAAACAAAGTGTTATACTGTCTCTTTGTTGTACCACGCTCCAACAGAGAACAGGGCTGATTTAGGGCACAATAGAGTATGTGCCCTTTTAAACTGCATGTTAGACTCGGATCCCTCAGCCAGTAAATACAAACCCAGCAAGCAGGTATGGAAAGATGCCAAAAGCGCAACATATGAATATAACAAACAACTCTAATCAAGATCTGAGTATTTCTTTTTATAGTTTTCAATTCTTACAATAAAAGTGTACAACAACATTAGCAGATTCTTTTACTATATAAACAGCCACTGTAAAAGAAAACAAAACAAAACATCATTTCAATCTTATAAGCGTAAATAAATGTCTGAAGTTCCCCAGAATGCATAAAAGTGCAACTTTTTTTCCTTCTAAATGTTCTGGGGGAGCATGCTCCCCCTCCCTCAAGGGACGCTACTCGCTGTTGTAGTGCCTCCCCAAAAAGTCTCCCGATTTGGCACCTCTCAGTGTTGACAGGTATGACACACACACACAAAGAATAGTACTGTAATTATTGAAATTACTGCTAGTAAAGGTTATAAAGCGTAATTTGTACTGGTTGTTTTCTATACTGGGTATTTATGGCAAATCGTGTAGCTTTGCCTTAAAACCAACAAAACAAAACAATAGTAAACATATTAATTCTTGTACATAACAATACGCGAATCTGTTGAATTACACATGGTAAACATCGACAGCTGGTTCTTATTTACAAAGAACAGGATCAGAAAGGATCGAATCTGGAATTATTCTGAATCTTGTATGACTAAAAATTCCACTTAGTTATTACCAGTTGATGTTCCCGTTCAACTCATGGGGAAGATAGAGGGGCCCCGGGGGCGACATGTATGGGAATCAGGTCCGAATAAGGGCCCTAAGAGTACACGCCAAGTTTGGTGACAATCGGTCCAGTATTTCGCCAGGTATAAGTCTAATAATTTACATACTAAGAAAAAAAAGTGGTTGGATTGTCGTTCTAACAAACACCCCCCATTGTTGTCGACAGAGTGAGAATACACACTCTTAAACGAGTAAATCTAGAGCAAAGAAAACCGGGTTTCGATACCCGTGGTGGGCAGAGCACAAATAGTCCTTTGTGTAGCTTTTTATTTAATAACAAACAACAACATCTTTTGTATAGCCAGATGTGAAGTTAAAAACAAAATGGACGTCATGAAAAGCTAAAAACGAAAATCAACCGTAAACATAATCGTTTACATGAAGATAACTTTACGATTATTACGCAATTTTAGAAACGTGGTTTAGGATTCTTTTAAAAGTCTCTTCAAAAATTTATAAATTCACCCTGCGGACTTGCAACGCTATAAACCGGGTTTCGATACCCGTGGTGGGCAGAGCACAGGTAGCTTTGTGCTTAACTTCAAACAAAGATTTTAGTGAACATGTCATTCGTCCTCTTTCTCCCAAGATGAATGACGTCTCATGGGCGTAGGCGGAGGGGGTGGGGTGGCAATGATGCTTCCTAAATTGCACCCAAATATTTATAAAACATATTTACATTTAAAAGGTGTAAAAACAAATTCAGATGCTATGACGATGCATCATTTTCCTGTGAAATATTACAGGTAATTTCTAAGGACCTCCGAACTTCACAGTATGTCTTTTGCCACTCATTTCTTTTTTCCTCTAAATCTAGACATTCCTTTGTGGATTTAAACAAGACCCCCTACGATTCAGGCTTGCATAAGCATGTCTAATTTAATATATTGTACCTATATATATTAAGATAATTATTAAACGAAGGAAATATAACCAGTTATACTTATTAAACGAATAACTGGTTTTTCATCCGCTAACAGCTGGTTCGTGTTCAGCGGCATATCGCGAGCAAGAACCTTGGATCTTACGATACGCAGCCCGGCACACTAACACTGGAATCACGCCCGCCTCTAATTATAATACATATATTTTTTAATTTCTTGTTTAAAAGAAATTCTGATCATAGATAATTATTTTTATTACTCTTATGCTAATTAAGTATCTGAATTTGGATAACCATGAAAAACGAAAATAAGTTACTTCTGGAACAGATTTATTTACCATAAGGGATAAGACCTGTTCTCAATAAAAGATATTCCATTATTTTAATAAATCTTAACGTTTGAATATTTAGAAAATAATAAATATTCTGAATTTTCCTTTGAACATGTACTAAGAACAATATATGCCCCCCCCCCAATCTTAGTTACAGGACAGCGGGTATGCTGTTTGTTTTGAATTTCGCACAAAGCTACACGAGGGCTATCTGCGCTAGCCGTCCCTAATTTAGCTAGAGGGAAGGCAGCTAGTCATCACCACCCACCGCCAACTATTGGGCTAATCTTTTACCAACAAATAGTGGGATTGACCGTCACATTATAACGCCCCGACGGCTGAAAGGGCGAGCATGTTTGGTGGGACGGGGATTCGAACCCGAGAACCACAGATTGCGAGTCGAGTGCCCTAACCACCTGGCCATGCGAATTGTTTACAGACATAAAATGTGGTTCGATTCTCAGTGATGAACAGAGCGCAAAGAGCATTGAGTGTCTTTGCACTAAAATACAAACAGACAACCTGGAATGCTCCGAGATGTATTTCCAAGCTATTTAGGGAAAAGGAATTGCCTTTCAGGAAACGCGGAAGTAATTTTAATGTTTGAGTTTTTATATCTTGAAACTTTAACATTATTATTATTTTTGCATTTGAACTGTAGGTGGCCACTTTGAAGTCTGAACTTTGTGCCTATGTAGGCCTGCATATTGTTGTCAGGTTAGGGAGGACATTTTTTTTTCCCGTCTTAAATGGGCAAGATTGAAAAGCATAACAACCGTTGTGTTTCATAATGGTAACTGTTTGTTTGTTTGTAACTAAGCACAAAGCTGCACAATGGACTATCTGTGCTCTGCCCACCACGGGTATCGAAACCCGGTTTCTAGCGTTGTAAGTCCGCAGACATATCGCTGTACCATTGGGGGAGGGGGTGGGCAGTGGTAGCTGTAAAAATGGAACAATGTTACACGTGTGTTTGCAGGACCTAAATACGACATGTTAATTTGACCTCTCAAGTTAGACAACTTCTGATTGGACAAGGAGAAGGCCCATTTCATTTCTTTGCAGTGAAAGCCTACAAAAAAAAAAAAGCAAAAACAACCAAAATTGAAAAGATTTGTTTGTTTGTTGAATTTCGCGCAAAAATGCTAGAAGTCTCTGTGCTCTAGCCGTCCCTAATTTAGGAGTGACAAACTAGAGGGAAGACAGCTAGTGAACACCACCCACCGCCAATTTTTAGTCTACACTTCACTTGAGCATCACATTACAACGCATAGGATTCTTTTAAACTATAAAGCTGATTTAGGACCTTCTTTTTTACACAAATTATTCTCATTTCTCTAAGAAAGGCAGAACAACTTTACTGTACATTGCTAGCACTTCTTTTTCAATTTGCCATTTTTCTTCCCGTAACAAGTTTTCATAGATATTGTATTATTTTTTTAGTATAGATGTTTGAATATTATTTCTTAAGTCATGTGTTGCAATTTGTGAGCTATAGACGACTGAACTAAAATCTAGCTTTAGTCCTAGGAATGAGAATTTTCTAGCAATTTCTGCGTAAAAACATTAGATATTTCAGTCACACGCTTAATCTCAAATTATCAACTTGTTTGTATGCCGTTCGTCACTGGGGGTTTCATATTACATTGTGTTTGTTGGGTAGCTTTGTATTTTTGTCTGTTACCCATAATCCCTTATTATCAACATAAAATACTGTAATATTAAGAGTTTATTTTTTTGCCTGTTACAACACTCAGTGTACAGAACTAAAGTCACGTTAGTGTAGCCTATATAATGTGTAAAATTTAGTATACTCTAATCCCTTATAGTGGTAGCACACGACGAGACACACATTCGGCATGTAATGAATGGAAACAATGCCTCTGTAGCCACAAAGAATATCAAAGAAGTTTATGGAAACGTTTTGAACATTCGTAAGTGTCAATGAGGGTTCAGCAAATTTCGTTCAGGTGATTTTAGCCTTGAAAACTGTGATGGCAGGGGCCAACATGTTGAAATTGATATTGATGCTATGAAGCCGCTTGTCAAGTCTAACCCAAGGCAACACACTCGTGAAATGGCCCTGAAATTGCATGTCTCTCATGAAACAATACGTAAACATCTAAGTAATATGGGAAACCTCCATAAAAAAGCTCTCCGATGATCACCGTTTCCAACGTTTGAACGTTGCTTCGTGTCTTCTGGCGCGTAATGCGCGTGAACCATTTTTGGTCAGAATTGTCACCGGTGATGAAAAATGAATTCTCTATGAGAATATTAAAACGCCAAAAGCAATGGCTCAGTCCTAGACAAAAACCACTTCCGACTCCCAAACCTGGACTCCATCCACAGAAAGTGATGCCTTGCATTTGGTGGGATATCAAAGGAGTAATTCATTTCGAACTCCTCAATCCACAG
>NW_013677198.1:0-3351 GCF_000517525.1 Limulus polyphemus | reverse complement strand
AAAAAAAACTAACGGTAATATAAACAGATGTAAAAAAAAAACTAACGGTAATATAAACAGATGTAAAAAAAAAACCAACGGTAATATAAACAGATGTAAAAAAAAACCAACGGTAATATAAACAGATGTAAAAAAAACCAACGGTAATATAAACAGATGGAGTAAGTCTTACCATTCAACTTGCAGAATGTTATTTCGTCGCAAGATTCCATTTATTTGGTTTTGAAACTAATGTAATTATGAATAAATAAATATATTTTTTTATGTGTGGAAAGTTAAATCATTATGTGCTTTTTATTGTAACCTATCAGATAAAATATAACTTAATCGTACGGAGTCTATTTTAATAACCCTAGGGCGTATTCGACGTTAGGGTTAAGGCAAGTACACAAATATTACATACCGAATCAATAAATTGCAACTTGTTTACGTAACAGGAAAATAGGCCTTATCTGTGTCATTCCAAAGTAACGCAGAACGTTCAATGTCGATCAGTTTGTTTGTGTAGTGATATCATTCATTCTGGCTGAAGGCCGGGCGTGGTTTACTGGTTAGCGTATCTAAACTGTAGAGCTGAGGATTCGTGGTTTGCGACCCGTCGCTGCAAAAATGCGCTTCACACTTTGGGACCAAGGGTGCACTTTGACTATAAAAATGAGTGACAGTCAAATCTTGTTATTCGATCAAACAAGAATCACGCACGAATTGGCGGTGGGTGCTATTGACTATCTGCCTTCCATCTCTTCAAAATCAAGGACTGCCATGCGCAGATAGTTCTGAGTTCCGAAACAAACTTCAAGTGAAAGTTAACACCATAGACGACTTGTTGTTTACCACAAAGGTGCTGACAGTTTTTATATTTCTTAAAGTGTCTCAAAAAATACAAATACGCCAATAGTATTATTCACTTTTTAAATTATTTGTGGCTTCTAGTGTACTGTTCTTTTTATTATAATTATAGTGAAACGAACGAGGCCGTTGGAATTGGGGGGGGGGGGGTCAAACAAATGAAAAGGCGTTACAATTACATGAATAGTTAATAATTTGGCATTTGAAACATTTCTCTCGTGTACGGAAATTCCAAACAAAGGTGCTGCCATCTTTACTACCAATGCTGTGGGTGGGACAGTTGCTATACGACGCACCTTATTGCTCAGTTTTATCATAAGCGGAACTGGTGCAACAAGAAAAATACCGATTCAAGCAAATAGCTAAGCATTACTTATACGTACATATCATTACAGGTGCTAACGTATTATTTGTTAATATATTAAAAATGTATTAGTAGATATATTTAGGGGTCGTCCACATTTTACGCTGCTTTTACGAGCGTTTGAAACTTCGTGACCTTCAATTCCCTCTGAAAATATACACATAAAATGGCGAGGTTGTTTTTTTTTTTTTTAATCTGACGTCAGGCATCATTATAAATAGGGTACTGTGAAACTAAAGACAATGGAGTTTAAGTCCACAAAAGTTTCGAAACTTGCTGCTGGTTCATACTTTTGCAATTATTTATTGATAACAAAAGATGTTCTTTCAAAACTCAAAGCAGACAAAATCTCACCAACACCTTCAGTGTAGGTGTTGTACACTTGTAATTCAGTGTAGGTGTTGTACACATGTAACAATAGAGATGGCCAGGTGGTTAGGTAGCTCGACTCGCGATCTGCGGGTCGCGGGTTCGAATTCCCGTCCCACCAAAGATGCTCGCCCTTTCAGCCGTGGGGGCGTTATAACGTGACGGTCAATCCCACTATTCGTTGGTAAAAGAGTAGCCCAAGAGTTGACGGTGGGTGGTGATGACTAGCTGTCTTCCCTCTAGTCTTACACTGCTAAATTAGGGAAGTCTAGCGCAGATAGCCCTCGTGTAGCTTTGCGCGAAATTCAAAACAAACAAACAAACAAGTAACAATAGAGAAATACGTAAACGATCCCTTTCTTTATATGTGAGGATTTTAGGTTGCAGTACAAATGACTCTCGTTTTAATTGTCTTCAGTAGACGTGATACCAAAAACCTGGGAAAATAAGAGGGACCAATCTATTATTTCTATACAGCCCTATTATTCTCAAATAGCGGAATGTTGTGTTTTAAGTATACCTTTCCACATGATACAACTGACAATTCTTTAAAAGTAATCCTTCTGTCCTCCTCTTCATTCGATTGAAGACGAACAACTTAACTAAGATGACATCAGAAAACTAACCACCAAAGACGCTGTCATCCAATCATGAGAGAAACGGAAGAGATTGAAGGTTCTTCTTTTGTTTTTCCTCTTGATTTATTTGTCAATGACACTTTATGCAACACATTGGCCAAACAACCAGGTCAAAGATCCCAAGGTTCAGACCTAGTCGTCTCAAATGTACAATTATTGATCAAAGAAAGGGTAACCGGTTATCAGCACACGCCACGTAGCGGGATTTAATGCCACTTTTTAACGCAAACACACCTGAAAATGCGTAGCGTATTCAGCGGCATATCGCGAATTCGAACTTTAGACCTTCTGAACCGCAGCCTGGCTCGTTTACCACTTGACTATTCCCATTTAAACAAGAGAAGCCGTCTTGTATTTTTCTATTGCGTATGTAGTTTGGATCACAGTGAAGCTGGCGTATGTAGTTTGGATCATAGCGAAGCTGGCGTATGTAGTTTGGATCATAGCGAAGCTGCGTATGTAGTTTGGATCATAGCGAAGCTGACGTATGTAGTTTGGATCATAGCGAAGCTGGCGTATGTAGTTTGGATCATAGCGAAGCTGGCGTATGTAGTTTGGATCATAGCGAAGCTGGCGTATGTAGTTTGGATCATAGCGAAGCTGGCGTATGTAGTTTGGATCATAGCGAAGCTGGCGTATGTAGTTTGGATCATAGCGAAGCTGACGTATGTAGTTTGGATCATAGCGAAGCTGACGTATGTAGTTTGGATCATAGTGAAGCTGACGTATGTAGTTTGGATCATAGTGAAGCTGACGTATGTAGTTTGGATCATAGTGAAGCTGCGTATGTAGTTTGGATCATAGTGAAGCTGGCTTATGTAGTTTGGATCATAGTGAAGCTGACGTATGTAGTTTGGATCATAGTGAAGCTGGCGTATGTAGTTTGGATCATAGCGAAGCTGGCGTATGTAGTTTGGATCATAGCGAAGCTGACGTATGTAGTTTGGATCATAGTGAAGCTGGCGTATGTAGTTTGGATCATAGTGAAGCTGACGTATGTAGTTTGGATCATAGCGAAGCTGACGTATGTAGTTTGGATCATAGTGAAGCTGGCGTATGTAGTTTGGATCATAGTGAAGCTGACGTATGTAGTTTGGATCATAGTGAGGCTGAGAATATTATTTTTTATCG
>NW_013677197.1:0-12770 GCF_000517525.1 Limulus polyphemus | reverse complement strand
CATAGGATTACCTAAACATTAACTAGGTTTACTTATTACATGATAATAAGAAACGATCGAATCAACAATTAGCCAGATTTACTTATTTTGTGATAACAGGAAACAGAAAAAAAATCGAATCAACAATTAGCCAGATTTATTTATTCCCTGGTAATAGGAAATGGAAACGGTTAAATCAAAAATTAGTTAGATTTATTTATTACAAACAGGAAACAACAACAACAACAAAAAAGATTAAATCAGATGTAACCATTTTTTTTCCTGTTACATAATGTTGAAGCTAAATATTAACCTGATTTTTATGTGGTTTAATAAAGTAAAAAAAACGGATAAAATTATATATATTATTATAAATTAAATTTCTATTGACTCATACAACAGATACATTTTTCTGTACGTAGGAAGCCGTACTAATTGTTTTGTATCTGTCTCCTAATACCGTATTTATTAATTTTGCAAATATGTTCTTCACATCCTTTCCGGAAGACCTTACAACACTGACTTATTTGTCTCTTCTTGTGCCTGGTTTAGATACGAAATAAGCGTAATTCTATACGATAGATATTATTTTTCGGAAATGTTACAGAGCACACCAGGATTCGTAGGAACCTAATTATTCTCTGCATATTGAACAACGAGTAGTTCGTGAGTTCGGATTAAACTCCATAAAATGAACAATTTACTAACAACGATTCGTGCTTTAAACCGAAAAGAGAATGAACGATGTAATTTCATATAGAACAGTAGTAATTCAGTAGTAATTACTCGGAGAAAAGTGGAGCACACGAGGCGGTCCTATTGTGAAGTTCAAAATACACCAAAGCATAATGGGAGAGCTGCCCCGTAAATCTCGGTATGAAATCTCTCTATCAATGTTTACAAGATATGTTGTAACGTTAGCAGAAAGAAATCAATAAAACTAACCGAGAAGAAAATCTGGTATACACAGAGTTTAAGGAGATTCGAATTTGGATGGAGCAATAGAGTTTCTTACATTTTTGGTACTTAAAGAAATATGACAAACAACTAGAATAAAGACAAAGTGACATTACAGAGAAACTGTTTATGTAATGTAACTGATGCTGGAATAAAGACAAAGTGACATTACAGAGAATCTGTTTATGTAATGTAACTGTTGCTGGAACAAAGACAAAGTGACATTACAGAGAATCTGTTTATGTAATGTAACTGTTGCTGGAACAAAGACAAAGTGACATTACAGAGAATCTGTTTATGTAATGTAACTGAAACTGGAACAAAGACAAAGTGATATTACAGAGAATCTGTTTATGTAATGTAACTGTTTCTGGAACAAAGACAAAGTGATAGTACAGAGAATCTGTTTATGTAATGTAACTGTTGCTGGAACAAAGACAAAGTGACATTACAGAGAATCTGTTTATGTAATGGAACTGTTACTGGAATAAGGAACAATTTGAATGAAAGGAACAATCTCAAGAAACCTCTTTCTAGCATATACGTAATAATATTTTTTGTACACCACAATAGAGCCTTATACCAGCAGGGATTGCTTCACAGAATTCCTTCTGTTACTCTTAAAGCACCCGCTGTTCTAAAGTAGAAGGGTTTCCAACTATGCTATGGTAATGATGGGCCAGGTTAAGTACTCTGGAATCAGATTAGTGACGGCTCATGTAGAAGATGTAAGCAAAGGGAAGTGCTCCCAGCTGGATCAGAAAGCACTGGACCAAACGTCGAATTAATGAATTATCTCTCCTTGTTAGCATCGAATTATCAAGTTATTTAGTTCTTCCTCTTTATTAACGTAGATCTATACGACATTTATTAGCACATATTGTATAGCAGGTTCTGTGTTTCTCTAGTATCTGTTTATTTTCATTTTTATGTAGATTGTAGTGTTTTCTTGTTGTATGTAGCATGCATTTTTTTCCATGCCGTATTTAATATGTATTTTTTTTCTTTGTTTTTTTTTGTATGCGATATATGTTTATTTTCGTTATGTATGAAGCATGTAGTTTTTCATGGTGTATGTGATATGTTTCCATGGTGTGTTTAATATGTATTTCTTCACGGTGTATTGCCAACAACTTCTGATTAAAAGTAAGATCGGAACTAAATATTAACTTATGTATTAATGAAACCTATTATATATAAACAACTCACCCTTCTGGCTGCAATCAAGTTAGCCATACTCTATCTGATGGCCATGCATCTTGAAAATAGTCCTGCACCATAGTTTCTATTGTAAAAAGCTCTGTCGTAAAACTATCGTGCCAAAAAAACATTATTCTTTCCTGCCCACTTTCCACTTTATGTAAAATAGTGTAAGTTACTACATGTAAGTAAAACTTTGTGTAAAATGGAGTAAGTTACTATATGTAAGTAAAACTTTATGTAAAATAAAATAAGTTACTACATGCAAGTAAAACTTTATGTAAAATAAAATAAGTTACTACATGTAAGTAAAACTTTAGTTAAAATAGTGTAAGTTACTACATGTAAGTAAAACTTTAGTTAAAATAGTGTAAGTTACTACATGTAAGTAAACTTTGTGTAAAATAGAGTAAGTTACTACATGTAAGTAAAACTTTGTGTAAAATGGAGTAAGTTACTACATGTAAGTAAAACTTTGTGTAAAATGGAGTAAGTAGAAGAAATGTTTCTGATATATTTTATTTTATACTTTATATTATATTTATATATTTTATTTTATACTTTATATTATATTTATATATTTTATTTTATACTTTATTTTATATTTATATATTTTATGTTATCCTTTGAATATTAACTTTTAGTAGAGGTTTGTGTGAGTTCAGAAAGAATGTATCGACTTCCAGAACTATCAAACTTTAAATATCAATGATATATTTTTATATCATTGCATGTTTCTATAAAAATAAATGAAACATTTTTTTTCCATCCTTTGCCTGTTTTAAAAATCGATCCACAATAATTTCGATATATTGGAAATCATTATTTTATTTTTTAAAATAGTGTTCAGAAAGAGGTGTTTACAAAAGTTTGCACGTCGTTCGCTCCGGCTTTATTTAGTCTGTTTGGTAAGAACTGCCTTCTTCAACGTCTCCATTGTAAGCGAAAACGTTTCGATGCAAGTCACGTGATCGGCAGCAGCCGAAAGTGTTCCATGTTTGTTGCTTCTTTGAGGACGAAGCTACTTTATAGTAGCTTTAGAAGAACTGAAGAAGGTGAAATGTTTCTATAAACTTAGAAAGCAATGCTCAAAAACCATGTGATTTTTACGTGTTTATTTCAGAATTTTGCCGCAAAGCTACCAGAGGGCTCTCGACTGATTAAATGAATGATGTTTGAGACGAATATTTTCACTTAGTTGGTTTCGTGTATTGTGCTCTAGCAAATATTCAAAATAAATAAAGCTTTTGAATTGATTAAGGAAAACAGATGACTGCAATAAAAAAAAAGTTTGGTCAAAACAAATTAATTTAAAAGAAAATAAATACACATTTGTTAATGAAATTAAATACTTTTATACATATATATGTTCAACTACGTTTTTTATTAAAGAGTCTGAGGATGCATAAACTTTGTTATATGTTAGTATACTATTAAACAGAAGTCATGTTTGTGAATTTGTACGTTTCACTTGATGATGATTTAACCTAGCGAAACCACAACCGTAACATATGAAATACTCAATTATGTAATTATTGAGCTTAACCGGCGGTTTCAAGTATTAATTATATAAAATGCGGGACGTTAATGGGGCAGCGCCCAACTCTCCCTGTAAATCTGTCTATCCTGCAAAACTTGGAGCTAAAGAATGGAAACGCCATTACAGGGGTTAAGTGTATTTTTAATGTAGTGTGGTTTCCAAATGTGGACAAAATACTTAATCAGTTTAGGTGTGAAGGTGCGTTCAGGTTAAGTACTTTGTCCACACTTGGAAATAGTGTCAGTTAGGTGTGAAGGTGTGTTAAGGTTAAGTAGTTTGTCCACACTTGGAAATAGTGTCAGTTTAAGTGTGAAGGTGTGTTCAGGTTAAGTAGTTTGTCCACACTTGGAAATAGTGTCAGTTTAAGTGTGAAGGTGTGTTCAGACACCATTTCCAAGTGTGGACAAAGTACTTAACCTGAACACACCTTCACACCTAAACTGACACCATTTTTCTTCGTTCTGGTAGATCTAGATTAACGGGTGTACATATTTTGGTTTATATCTTTATGATGAGTTACTAACATGTGAGTTTAATAGATCAGAGCCCTGAATATTTTTGCACGTGTCTGTTTCTTATTCTCCCAGCTTCTTCATGTTCATCATACACTCGAGATGATTTACTGGTATTTGAAATATGTTTGAAATTCTGTCCGCTTTAACATTTCTCTTATATTACTAGGCCTAGCATGGCGTTATGGATAGGACAGTCGACTCACAAGCTGTAGGTCACGGGTTTGAATTCCACTACCGAACATGCTCGCCCTTTCATCTGCGGGGGGCCTATAAAGCAATGGCCAATCTCACTATTTTTTTGTAAAGAATAGCCCACAAGAATTGGTGGTTGGTGGTGTTTCACTGGCTGCCTTCCCTCTAGCCTATCGATCCCAACTTAAGGACTACTAGCGTAGAAAGCCTTCAAAAAGCTTTTGCACGAAATTTAACAAACAAACAAACTCTTGTTTTAAGAATCACACATATTTCACTTTCGCTTCGATTGTTGTTATTTTATTGTCTAGTCGTTAAATGGTGAAAACATTTGAGAAGTTTGATTTAGAGAGATCTTAAACAGTTTTTCTAATAATCGGTCGAAGTACGAGGAATATGCATATGAGTATCAGGATATTGGGAAGCAACTCACGAGATAAATAATTCAATATGAAGTTACCATATATCTATCTACACGACTGATTCATAAAGAATGTGCCACGATACACTAGTAAACTGGCAAAAAATTCATTGTTTGTAACGTTTAATGAAATAGATAATTAGAATAAAGTACATTGAAATACAAACTTCCATGTGATGACGAAGTGAAAATTGAGTTACCAGCCACTTCGTTTACACTGTCTGGGACTTTATTCTCACGTTGCTATGTTATTCGCTACTGGAGGGGAGGGGGAGCAGAATTCCTTGTTAGTAGTTCCAAGTGTATAGTGGGGGAGGACGTGGGAACACCAGTAATGTGGTAAGTTTAGTCTGAGAAGTGCTTGAGAAATTAGACAAGAAAATGACCAATTAAATTGTCTTTGAATGAGTAAAAACTTAGTTATTGAGTGTTTATTCTTCTAAAATTATTTATCACAAAGTTGTGTTATATTATGTTATATATAATACGTGTTATCAGGTGTCACATAACAATATCTGTTAGCAGGTGTCACATAACAATAGCTGTTATCAGGTGTCACATGACAATATCTGTTAGCAGGTGTCACATGACAATAGCTGTTAGCAGTTGTCACATGACAATAAGTACTAGCAGATATCACATAATAATATGTGTTATCAGGTGTCACATAACAATAACTGTTAGCAGTTGTCACATAACAATAACTGTTAGCAGGTGTCACATAACAATAAGTGTTAGCAGATGTCACATGACAATAAGTGTTAGCAGATGTCAAATGACAATAAGTGTTAGCAGATGTCACATCACAATAAGTGTTAGCAGGTGTCACATAACAATAAGTGTTAGCATATGTCACATGACAATAAGTGTTAGCAGGTGTCACATAACATTATCTTAAAATAAAATAACATTGAAATCACCAGGGAAAAATATACCAAATATTGAAGGTTTTTATGATATACCATTTTCATAAACATTTCAAAAAACAAAACTGGTTATCGCTGTTGTTCTTATTCTGTAAGGTTATTGACCTAGAAATTTGATGGTCAACTGTTTTGTCGCCACCACAGCCTTTCATTTATCATTGTGTCAGTCAGTGTAACAACTCACCCTGTCATATCAACGTTTGTGTCAGTCAGTGTAACAACTCACCTTGTCGTATCAACGTTTGGGACAGTTAGTGTTAAAACTCACCCTATTGTATCAACGTTTGTGTCAGTCAGTGTAACGACACAAACGTTGATACAATAGGGTGAGTTGTTACACTGACTGACACAAACGTTGATACGACAGGGTGAGTTAGTCAGTGTAACAACTCACCCCTGTCATATCAACGTTTGTGTCAGTCAGTGTAACAACTCACCCTGTCGTATCAACGTTTGTGTCAGTCAGTGTAACAACTCACCCTATTGTATCAACGTTTGTGTCAGTCAGTGTAACAATTCACCCTGTCGTATCAACGTTTGTGTCAGTCAGTGTAACAACTCACCCTATGTGTAAAAGATTCTAAAGCTGGCGATTTTTCTGTATTACATTGTACAGGTGTGGGTTCGCCCTGTAGTAGAACTCTGGACTTCGGAGCTGGATTTGAATCTATGCAGTTCCTTAGAGTGGATAGTGGGTGGTAGGATGCTGCTGACTGGGTTCTTTCTTATTGTCAGCAGTTCAAAATTAGGGAAGGGGGCCAGATAGTTCTAGTAGCTTTTACCATACATACAAAAATAACAAAATAAAAAGGAAATACCTTTGAAAAAATAATCAAAGCTCAAGTTCGCTTAGAAAGGTGAATAGCTTATAATCATAACCTAAAACTATACTCAAGGTTTCTAACTTTATAAAAAGGTGCTTCTTTTTAGATGATTTGGCTTCTAGTTGCTACTCAAGTCGAGTGACACTAAGCTGTTGTCTTGTTTAGAAACATCGAGATCTCAGAAATATAAAAAAAAGGATTACGTGAGTTCGGTAAACAATGAAACAGCAGCACGAAACAGATACTTGTAGGTTTTAAATGGATCGATTTTATTAACTTTTGAATAAGATAAAATTTTGTGAAATATGAAAACAGTGATAAGGTGGTTGTCAGACAGAATATTAAAAACTAAAGTTTAGAAATAAAGTATAAACTTATATAGAATATTAAAAACTAAAGTTTAGAAATAAAGTATAAACTTATATAGAATATTAAAAACTAAAGTTTAGAAATAAAGTATAAACTTATATAGAATATTGAAAACTACAGTTTAGAAATAAAGTGTGAACGTATACAGAATAATAAAAACTAGAGTTTAGAAAGAAAGTGTGAACCTCTATAGAATATGAGAAACTAGAATAGCTATTTCAAGTATATCTTCTAGCTTAAGGAGTGGTTATGTGCCACTTGTACTTATATGACTTACAGGCACTTTACTAAACATTCCAAGTGTTTATGGAAAAATAGACACAAGTTGATGGGTTTGTGAATTTTATAATTCTTGTATACCATTCGACTATACCCAACCGTCGCCTTGGAAGCGAAGAATTTGAAATTTTTAATAATAATATTGCAATAATAACGTAGATTAAATCCAAGTATTTCTGGAGTTATAAGTGAGGTTGAGACTGGCAATTACAATAATAACGTAGATTAAATCCAAGTATTTATGGAGTTATAAGTGAGGTTGAGGCTGGCAATTACAATAATAATGTAGATTAAATCCAAGTATTTATGGAGTTATAAGGGAGGTTGAGACTGCCAATTACAATAATAACGTAGATTAAATCGTCAATCGATTCTCGTGGAACTATGTTGTCAGATTTTAGGCAGTTTTCTTATTGTCAGATATTGTTTTCAAGCATATATTGAGGTAGATGTAGCTTATTGTGTGACCCGTAACTTCTCAGTTTTGTTTGAAATTTAATGTTAAACAAAAGGTGAAATGTGCTGCCATCTAGTTACAGAATAATTGAAAAACGTTTTCTGACATGTAGGTTGAATCTAAAACAAATAAGGTGTAATAAACACGTGATTAATAAGGCACGCGCTTACCTGTTACATATCACTAATGAAACTTTTTCTTTTCCTTTTTGGGGATTATGTACAACACAATGACGAACTATTAATTCAATTCAATTTCATTTTATTTGATAAAGTGATCAAGAAATGCAATTGATGTATCGGAAACTCATCCAAAAAATGCGCAGTGCCATCTTATGTTCAGAAATTGTACTATCTTTATTTTTGTGCTTAATAATGAAACAACAATGTCACTTTAGAGCAGGTCACAGCTCCTTATAAACGTCTCACAAGTAATATCATACTGCTTTCTTCTAAATAAAATATTCAGTATGTCTGTCTTATTTTGTTCTTTTTTTCTCTCTAATTATATATACTGTAGTGTTTTTAAAACATAGGATTGTATTGATTTAATCATTTTTCTCAAAAGAAGAGATTTATTGAAATCCTAAGAGAATTGTGGTTAATTCAAGTTAAGTTTTGTGATTTTGTTAATCTGATGTGTCGACAGAGAGAAGAGCGCACTCACATTTTCAGTCTTAATGGTAGTAAAGTCTGGTTTCAATTAAGTTCTAGTATTATCATCCTGATAAATGAAGTCTCTTGAAATGAATGTTCTTCAAATCTTAATTAAAGGATTTCTTTATCTTAACACAAATGTTTCTAACATGATTACCTGTGTTATAAATAAAACTTGAGTAACATGATTACCTGTGTTATAAATAAAACTTGAATAACATGATTACCTGTGTTATAAATAAAACTTGAGTAACATGATTACCTGTGTTATAAATAAAACTTGTGTAACATGATTACCTGTGTTATAAATAAAACTTGAATAACATGATTACCTGTGTTATAAATAAAACTTGAGTAACATGATTACCTGTGTTATAAATAAAACTTGAGTAACATAATTACCTGTGTTATAAATAAAACTTGAGTAACATGATTACCTGTGTTATAAATAAAAGTTGAGTAACATGATTACCTGTGTTATAAATAAAACTTGAGTAACATGATTACCTGTGTTTTAAATAAAACTTAAGTAACATGATTACCTGTGTTATAAATAAAACTTGAGTGTACGAGATCTTAGTGTTGTAAAAACATTTTTAGAAGAATACAAAAGCAGAAATGAACTCATAACTAACAAAAGTATTTATACACAAAAAGAAGGAAGCCTAGGATACATTATTTCTGAGGGTTATTTCAGAAAGAAAATTGAATGTTAGATTCTCGATTTATTTTAATGGATCAAAACATTGGCTATATTAAGATATTATAATTAACAGAAATACTACTATTAAAGTTTAATAAAGAAACAAAATATTGTTCACCCACAAGAATACATAGACGTAACCAAGTTAAATCAGATACAATCAAAATGTACGTGAATGTGATTATAAATAAATAACTTCGTGTATTGAAACAACATCTGAAAGTGAGGCAACAGATGCTTCTAATGTGGCACCATCTTTGGGCACTTATGTCAACTAAACGATGTATTAATTCATCTTATATATTTATTTTTAAACGCCTTGTGGTTTCAAAGATCAAAGTCTTTTTAATAAAAACATCTACGAAAGGGAAGAACTATCTGACGAGCAGTTTACATTGGAAGTACTGGACTACTGGGTGTAGCCACTCCCACATCTTACGTTTAATTACAGTTTTAAACTTGAAGTTGTGGGTGTAGCCACTCCCACATCTTACGTTTAATTACAGTTTTAAACTTGAAGTTGTGGGTGTAGCCACTCCCACATCTTACGTTTAATTACAGTTTTAAACTTGAAGTTGTGGGTGTAGCCACTCCCACATCTTACGTTTAATTACAGTTTTAGACTTGAAGTTGGGGGTGTAGCCACTCCCACATCTTACGTTTAATTACAGTTTTAAACTTGAAGTTGTGGGTGTACCCACTCCCACATCTTACGTTTAATTATAGTTTTAAACTTGAAGTTGTGGGTGTACCCACTCCCACATCTTACGTTTAATTACAGTTTTAAACTTGAAGTTGTGGGTGTAGCCACCCCCACATCTTACGTTTAATTACAGTTTTAAACTTGAATCGCTCCCACTGGAACAGTGGTAAATATGAAGGCTTATCTCGCTAAACTCAGGGTTTCAATACTCGTGGTGGACACAGCACAGATAACCCATTGTGTAGCTTTTAATAATAAACAAAACAGATATGAATTACATGAGCTAAACAATGCAAGTTTAACAGCCTTTACTCCGATTTTAAATCAAAGTCTAAAATAACAAGGGCAAAGACAAAAACAATTAAAACAAAACTCGATATCTACGCTGTGCTCATCGTAAATATTATAAGCCGTCATAAGAAAGTATTTACAGACACAAACAAGGTATAGGAAATAAGTCAATTTCAGAATTTGAATTCCTATAAACGAAGAATATTCCTTAAATATTTAATCTCTGTTATTCATAATTTTTTAATCTTCTGCTTCGTTAATTTCAAAACTAAACCATCAGTATATGATAACTGTTCTATCCAACTTATTTAAACTGTTAATGTCTTGCGTGTATTAAGTTACTTTTTGTATCCAACTTATTTAAACTGTTAATGTCTTGCGAGTATTAAGTTACTTTTTGTATCCAACTTATTTAAACTGTTAATGTCTTGCGAGTATTAAGTTATTTTTTGTATTCAGCTTGTTTCCCAACAATGCTTTTTATTCTTAATCTTAAAACAATTCTGTAACATACACTTAGATTTCTTTGTATTTAGGAGCACGTGGGTCTCACGTGACAAAAGACATAAAATCCTAGTAAGAGCCCAATGATATTAGGTCTTCTGACAGTGCTACTATACTTCCCAAATGGACCTAAATCGTAAAGCTTTCAAATCTCAACTACAGGAAAAACAGCTTCAAAGTGAAATAGAAAAAACAACAATATTACTTGGCAATAGGTTGAACGCGAGTGATTGAGGATTTTCTATATTTGAAAGCTCTGTGAAATAGACATGAAAGTGTGGTCGAACAAAAGCGTAAGTTAGGTTTTCAGCCATTTATGTTGCAACTCGAGCTACGTGTCTCACTTGGGAGTAATATTTCAAGATTATTACCTACATAACTTCTGTATTTTTTGTCCGAAAAGGAAATTTCTAGGTGTATTACGTGCTTTAGCTTTGGCGGGGTTTCTTTGATCGAGTGAATAGAGGTTAAGATGATTTAATCATATTACTGGAAAAGGTGTAACAAAGTGTGTTAATACTGGAAAACCTTTCCTGTATGTAATACACAAATAAATATGTATATGAGTCGCAACTTCTTCAAATTGACCTCTCCTATGTTTTCCCAGCGGCATGTCTGCGGACTTACAACGCTAGAAACCGGGTTTCGATACCCGTGGTGGGCAGAGCACAAATAGCCCATTGTGTAGTCTTGTGCTTAACTTCAAACAAACCATTTTATTTTTATTTGCTCTGGTTAACATCAAAATAAAATTTCGTGTTTCATAATGTGGTTTTTCTTCATAATAGAACAGTTTCTTGTGCTTAGAAAATAAACAGAAAAAAACCGTCTTAAACCTCTTTCAAGACTATTTAAAAAATGCACATTATTACTTTGAATACAAGAGAGAAAGTTTTGTATTATTTACCAGAGAAAAACAATTCCTCTTTAACATAAAAGTTGAAAAATAGCGAATACTTTTATAGTAATAAAAAATCTCAATAACAAGAATATTTGAATTATTTGTGAATCCTATTAAAAATTTCACAACCTAAACCTTACACGTCTTGTTGTGTAGTAGCTGACCTGACGACAACCCAAACCTTACTCGTCTTGTTGTGTAGTAGCTGACCTGACAACAACCCAAACCTTACACGTCTTGTCGTGTAGTAGCTGACCTGACAACAACCCAAACCTTACACGTCTTGTTGTTTAGTAGCTGACCCGACAACAACCCAAACCTTACACGTCTTGTTGTGTAGTAGCTGACCTGACAACAACCCATACCTTACACGTCTTGTTGTGTAGTAGCTGACCTGACGACTGATGCATGGGTTGATACACATCGCATATTATTGGAAATTCGTTGAGGATATAAAACACACACAGATTACTTTACAGACTTCTTGATGATGTCCTATACTATTATTGTATCGGAAACCAAAGACACAACATATTTTTAACATACTTATTTCATAGTGTTGTAGCATGTTTTATTTTCGAGATGTTCTAAGCCTAATCAGAAAACAACAGCAGCAACAAAAAATTAGACCACGGTCTCAAGAGAGTTTTAACAGTAAAAAAAAGAAAAGAAGTTATTATAAAGGTATTCTACACTGCTTTATGGTACAATAAATAACAAAACTTAATAAATACACATATACACATATATATGTGTGTGGATATGAATTATACATGTAAATATATATATATCAATTAACATTATTCAAACCAAGGTTTTCATTATTTTAAAACTAAAAACGTTTTCGACATAAACCCCGCATAAATAAGAAACAAACGAACAATCTTCAAGAAATACACCAGTTTTATCCACTAGATGGCGTAACAGTATGAGATGCGAAAATGTCGCTCACGAGCGAAAGTATACAAAATTTGATCAAGCTGAAATTATTCTTAAATTCAGATACAATTTGGGTGTCATTCGAAATACAGAAAAAATATGTGACGTAAATTTCCCACTTAACCAAAGCAATCGTATGACTATCTGTGCTTGACTGAAAAGTATTTAAAAACAATTTATTTTTTGTTGTTGTTTAATTTACTTGTTTTTGCTGGCCAAGAAAATAAAAAAATTAGGGTATTTAGTTAAAAAACAACAAACTTCATTTTCAAACCTTTTTTAAGTAAACTTTTTAATTATTAGAATTTATTATGTATACTATTTCAATAAAGCTACATTAAAGAATATGATTTTTTTTTCCTGTGTTAATGATATATAATTCGGAATAAATCCGACAGAGATCACAACAAACAG
>NW_013677196.1:8448-13774 GCF_000517525.1 Limulus polyphemus | reverse complement strand
TCATTTTAACAAGACCCGTTGTTTGGTGTACTAAGTTTAAATCATTTTAACAAGACCCGTTGTTTGGTGTACTAAGTTTAAATCATTTTAACAAGACCCGGTGTTTGGTGTACTAAGTTTAAATCATTTTAACAAGACCCTTTGTTTGGTGTACTAAGTTTAAATCATTTTAACAAGACCCAGTGTTTGGTGTACTAAGTTTAAATCATTTTAACAAGACCCCCATTTTAACAAGACCCGTTGTTTGGTGTACTAAGTTTAAATCATTTTAACAAGGCCCATTGTTTGGTGTACTAAGTTTAAATCACTTTAACAAGACCCGTTGTTTGGTGTACTAAGTTTAAATCATTTTAACAAGACCCAGTGTTTGGTATACTAAGTTTAAATCATTTTAACAAGACCCGATGTTTGGTGTACTAAGTTTAAATCATTTTAAGAAAACCCGGTGTTTGGTGTACTAAGTTTAAATCATTTTAACAAGACCCGTTGTTTGGTGTACTAAGGTTAAATCATTTTAACAAGACCCGGTGTTTGGTGTACTAAGTTTAAATAATTTTAGTATGACCAGGTTGTCAAGTTTATCTAACTTCAACCAAGCTTGGCGTCATATGTATCAAGTTAATCTGATTTTTACCAGATCTCGTATTGAGTGTACTTAGTTTAAATTTATTTAAAACTTTATTTTAGTTGACCGCGTATACAGTTGTAATAATATTCATGTTTAACTCCAACAATTACGATTTTATTAGTTTTATAAAAAAAAATACTGAGAAACAAGTAATAGTATTGAGATATATGGCTGGATATAACTTAGCTTTTTGACGTAGTCTCATTCTCCACAAGTTCTCGACACAAAGACAGCCACGCAGTACTTCTGGCAGCCTCCTCAGTCAGAATATCGGTTCGTTCCAGAGTATCTCTATGCATGGCTAACCAAGCAGCCCTTCTTACAGCTTCGTTAATAGACTGTCCCGATCCTTCGAAAATCTCACGGTTTATAGCTAATAGAACAGCTATTTTACACGCTTCTTCTTTTGAGTATCCAGTTTGTTGAAATATCACTCTATGTATATTGATCCAAGCAGCCTTCCGGTTGGCTTCTTCTCTGGGATATCCTGCCCCTTCAAATATTTCCTCCAATATTTCCAAAGGACTACCACTGCTGGATGGTTTTCCTGGTTTTCCCACTTTGTCTTGTTTTGAAGCTAGACGATTAGTTATTTTCGTGGATTCATCTCTTGACGGATGAATTCCTTCGGATATTCCTCGATGTCCAGCTGTCCAGAAGTCCTTTATCATATCAGATTCCTCCGATAGGTCTATATTTCTTGTTGGTTTTTTACGCGCAGAAAACCAAGAGTCACGATTTTCCAGTTTATCATTTGGGATTCCAATTCCTTTGAAGATTTCCCGGTAAATATCTAGCCATTCTCTTTTCGTAGTGGGTCTTTTTCTTCGCTTTATTCTATCAGCCACCATCGAGTACCTCTCCAATTTAGACTTCTTGGCTCTCTGAACAGGATCTACTATTTCCTCGTAACCTTCCTTGTCGTAAGTGTCCTTATGCTAGTTCAAATGATAGGGTTTTTTTTTATGTTACACAACATAGAACATGGTTCGTTTTAAAGTATATTAAAACACGTAAAATTCACACTCCACTAAAAGCGTTTGTTCTCTTCTCAATATCCATTTTACACTCTTACCATGTGGAACGTTTCTCAAAAACATTTTAAGAGTCCGAAAGGAATTCCACCTACCATAAAATGATCTTATCTGCCATCAGATTTACTTATAAGTTAAAAAAGTTATTCCATCAACACAAAATTAATTTAAATAAACTTAGAAAGAAATCAGTATAACTCAAGTATTGGATAAAACTTTCGTCCGTGATAATTATAAATACAGAAGTAAGGACCGAGAACAGAACTCAACATTCGTGAAGTAAAGACCTTGACATCAGTTGACCTGGGAGTCTTGTCAAATTTTTGTCCCTAACAAATAAAATACTGAAGTAGGATCTGAGTGTAGACCTGGACATCAGTTGACCTGGGAGTCTTGTCAAATTTTTGAGAAACTACATCACATCCAAACTACAATAGTTAGTTTCTGAAGTTGTTTTAGAGGGTTTACAATAACTTCAACAATAGAAACTACATCACATCCAAACTACAATAGTTAGCTTCTGAAGTTCTTTTATAGAGCTTATAATAAATTCAAGAACAGAAACTACATCACATCCAAACTACAACAGTTAGCTTCTGAATTTCCTTTAGAGAGCTTATAATAAATTCAACAACAGAAACTACATCACATCCAAACTACAATAGTTAGTTTCTGAAGTTGTTTTAGAGAGATTATAATAAATTCAACAAGAGAAACTACATCACTTCCAAACTACAATAGTTAGCTTCTGAAGTTCTTTTAGAGAACTTACAATAAATTCAACAATAGAAACTACATCACATCAAAACTACAATAGTTAGAGAGCTTACAATAAATTCAAGTTTAATCAGGACAACTCCTAGTCGACTTAGAAAGCCCATGTATGGATTTTTACATTAAATTAGACAGTTTCAAGTGTAAGAAACGAAACGCTTCAGATTTTGTAGAAAGACTAAAATTATATCATAAGTTTAACTCAAACAATATACTTTCATAGAATATCAAACAATGACTTCGAAAACTTTGACTTTTTATTATTTCTCCAACAGAACAGGACTGTTTAATGGGAACACTCCGTTTTTGTAATTCATGTAGCTCGTTACTGCTGACATAACTCAAAACTGGACTGATTTTATTGTTATACTTTTCACTGAAGAAGTTAAAACTAAGACCAGGTTGGATTTATAGCTGTATACTAGCTGGACACTCACACCAAGTCATGATTGTGTTTGCTGTCAGTCATTTCTTTCTTATTAGAGACGAAATTTTGCCAAGACTCCCAGGTCAACTGATGTCCAGGTCTACACTCAGATCTTACTTCAGTATTTTAATTGTTCGAGACAAAAATTTGACAAGACTCCCAGATCAACTGATGTCCAGGTCTACACTGAGATCTTACTTCAGTATTTTAATTGTTTGGGACAAAATTTTGACAAGACTTCCAGGTCAACTGATGTCCAGGTCTACACTCAGTTCTTACTTCAGTATTTTAATTGTTAGGGACAAAATTTGACAAGACTCCCAGGTCAACTGATGACCAGATCTACACTCAGATCTTACTTCAGTATTTTAATTGTTAGGGACACATTCAAACTACAATAGTTAGCTTCTGAATCTCTTTTAGAGAGTTTACAAGAAATTCAACAATGGAAACTACATCACATCCAAACTACAATAGTTAGCTTCTGAAGTTCTTTTATAGAGCTTATAATAAATTCAACAAGAGAAACTACATCACATCCAAACTACAATAGTTAGTTTCTGAAGTTGTTTTAGAGAGCTTACAATAAATTCAACAAGATGTAGTTTCTCTTGTTGAATTTATTGTAAGCTCTCTAAAAGAACTTCAGAAGTTAACTGTTGTAGTTTGGAAGTGAAGTAGTTTCTCATGTTGAATTTATTATAAGCTCTATAAAAAAACTTCAGAAGCTAACTATTGTAGTTTCGATGTGATGTAGTTTCTGTTCTTGAATTTATTATAAGCTCTCTAAAAGATATTCAGAAACTAACTATTGTAGTTTGGATGTGATGTAGTTTCTGTTGTTGAATTTATTGTCAACTCTCTAAAAGAAATTCAGAAACTAACTATTGTAGTTTGGATGTGATGTAGTTTCTGTTGTTGAATTTATTATAAGCTCTCTAAAGGAAATTCTTAAGCTAACTATTGTAGTTTGGATGTGATGTAGTTTCTGTTGTTGAATTTATTGTAAGTTCTCTAAAAGAAATTCAGAAGATAACTGTTGTAGTTTGGATGTGATGTAGTTTCTGTTGTTGAATTTATTGTAAGCTCTAAAAGAACTTCAGAAGCTAACTATTGTAGTTTGGATGTGATGTAGTTTCTATTGTTGAATTTATTGTAAGTTCTCTAAAAGAAATTCAGAAGATAACTGTTGTAGTTTGGATGTGATGTAGTTTCTATTGTTGAATTTATTGTAAGTTCTCTAAAAGAAATTCAGAAGATAACTGTTGTAGTTTGGATGTGATGTAGTTTCTATTGTTGAAGTTATTGTAAACCCTCTAAAATAAATTCTGAAGCTAACTATTGTAGTTTGGATGTGATGTAGTTTCTCTTGTTGAATTTATTGTAAGCTCTCTAAAAGAACTTCAGAAGCTAACGGTTGTAGTTTGAATGTGATGTAGTTTCTGTTGTTGAATTTATTGTAAGCTCTCTAAAAGAAATTCAGAAGCTAACTATTGTAGTTTGGATGTGATGTAGTTTCTGTTGTTGAATTTATTGTAAGCTCTCTAAAAGAACTTCAGAAGCTAACTGTTGTAGTTTGGATGTGATGTAGTTTCTGTTGTTGAATTTATTATAAGCTCTCTAAAAGAACTTCAGAAGCTAACTGTTGTAGTTTGGATGTGATGTAGTTTCTCTTGTTGAATTTATTGTAAGCTCTCTAAAAGAACTTCAGAAGCTAACTGTTGTAGTTTGGATGTGATGTAGTTTCTCTTGTTGAATTTATTGTAAGCTCTCTAAAAGAACTTCAGAAGCTAACTGTTGTAGTTTGGATGTGATGTAGTTTCTGTTGTTGTTCCTTGTTTTTCAGAAACAGTTGTGAGAAAGATTTTTGTTTTTCATCTAATAATTGATGTTGTAAATAACATTATTTTTTTACAATGCTAAAGACAGAATTAAATGTACCTTTGCGCAACAGGGTTTCGACTTAACTTCTTGTCTACCGACATCTGAGGAAGATGGCTCGAGGACGTGATCCTTCATGATCTGGTACAACTCAGCACCCACCGATGTTTCTGAAAGATGCTGATACTTAGCCGCAAGTCGCCACATAAGAAGAAACTACAGAATTGAAAAACTTATTGAAACTATCGAAAAGAAAACAACTGACTACACAAGATATATTATCGTTAACATCCACCAAAATATGAATTTAAGCTATATTAATCTGTTGTGCCATGTGACACCATCAATACAAACCGATAAATTACACGAAGTATATATCATCAGACGTAACACAGCTTTACAAATATGGAGTATAATGTGAGTAGGCCTAGTATGACCTAGCGGTTAGGGGGCGCTCGAAGTGCACAAAACCCCGTCACCAAACATGCTCGCCAACACAGCTTTACAAATATGGAGTATAATGTGAGTAGGCCTAGTATGACCTAGCGGTTAGGGGGCGCTCGAAGCACAAAACCCCGTCAC
>NW_013677196.1:0-7448 GCF_000517525.1 Limulus polyphemus | reverse complement strand
CTCCGTCACCAAACATGCTCGCCAACACAGCTTTACAAATATGGAGTATAATGTGAGTAGGCCTAGTATGACCTAGCGGTTAGGGGGCGCTCGAAGTGCAAAACTCCGTCACCAAACATGCTCGCCAACACAGCTTTACAAATATGGAGTATAATGTGAGTAGGCCTAGTATGACCTAGCGGTTAGGGGGCGCTCGAAGCACAAAACCCCGTCACCAAACATGCTCGCCCTTTTACCTGTGGGACTTTATAATGTGACGATCAGGCCCACTATTCGTTGGTAAAAGAGTAGCCGAAGAGTTGGCGGTGGGTGGTGTTGACTAGCTGCCTTCCACTCTATTCTATTACTGCTAAATTATGGGCGACTAGTGCAGATAGCCCTCGAGTAGCTTAGCGCGAAATTCAAAAGAAACCAATATAATCTGTAGTATTAAAACACAACGAAGTTTTGTCTCATTCAAAGTAAGTTACATATTCTGTGATAAACAGACAGAAAACGAAGCTTAACAAAATAGTAAATTTTGATAAATTCCAAAATAACATACAAAGCAGTCTTACAGACAAAATATGTTTCTAAGAATATCGTACAGCATTAACAAACTGAAATTCCATATTTCCATTTATTATACATTCTCCTTCTCAAAGGTCACTCTAACTCCCTCTAGTGTAAATAATATTCTGTAAAAAAACAATAAAACTATATTTTATACTTAATTTTAACACTGTAAACATATGATTATGAAGACTCCTTGTCTCTACCATTAGAACAAGATATAACTTACTTCCCGGAAGCTTAATTTGATATCACGATCTTGGTCAGCTGCTATAAGGATTCTGCTGATATTCCACTGAGTGGCAGGGATTCCCAGCTTCACTAACATCACTGACAACTCCCGAAGATCAAGAAAGCCATCCCGATCGCGGTCGTACCTAAAAATACAGGACATTGTAGCTTATCAGAAGAACAAATATATACCTCCAAAATTATTGTTGACTTTATATAATAAAATAGTGTTAGTATAGCACCTTTATCTTTACGTGTTAAAATACACGTAAAGATAAAGGTTCTATACCATCGTTTAACAATAAAGGTTCTATACCATCGTTTAACTTTAACACGTAAAGTACTGTTAAACGATGGTATAGAACCTTTATCTTTACGTGTTAAAATACTGTTAAACGATGGTATAGAACCTTTATCTTTACGTGTTAAAATAGTGTTAAACGATGGTATAGAACCTTTATCTTTACGTGTTAAAATAAACAATATCCACTGTCGCCAGATATGAGAAGAAAAGGCTTACTTATTAAAACAAAACCCCGTAACAGCTGTTACATTCTTGCCTATGTTATAACACTGTAAAATATTGTTTAATAATAGCATTTACAGAGCCTTTATCTCTGTGTTAAAATGTTATAAATTAAAAGTATACAGCCTTTATATAAATAATTAAACTATAGGTTTTTGAAAGATTAATTAAAGTTTTGTATAATATTATAATAAAACATTGTTACGGATTATTATAATGTTAGTAACGGTGACATGTAACCGACTTACGCGTGGAACCATTTCTCAAACGTTTCGCACTGTTCTGGACTAAACTCTGAAAATTCTGGGTAAGGGTGATGAGGCTGATTTAATGGTGCTTTATTAGCTCCTGTATAGCTGTTTTTCAAGCCCCTGCCTTTATCAAAACACGTAGTTAGTTCCTGGACCGAGCTCCTCATTCTAGCTGAGCTGAAAATTTTTTATATGGATGAAATTTTGACATTAAAATTTCTTTACAAAAACAAAGATTACTCAAAATTTGGTAATTTTTAAAATCCAGTATAATCCAATCAGAAGCCTAATAAGCGACCATTACTCACGCGTTCAGAAAGTGTTGCTCAGATACAGTAACTTCAACAGTACTTCGTATGAACGTATTCTTTCAAGTTCGTAATGTGGACAATCAAATTACGAAGATTACATGAGAATCAACCAATCTTCCATCTACCTACTTCAAACTGAAACAAATAAAGATTTTAAAGGTAACTGTCCCATTAATCATTCTAAAGAAAGAATGTGGTAAATATTGTTGTAAACGTGTAATTTCAGTGAAGAGTCCGTAAATCCTACAAATTGTTGTACACTAATTAACAACAAATTGGATAATAAAAATTTTTTTTCTAAGTTTATTGTTGAAAATATCTAAAACTCTCGAATATGTACTTTGAAAGTAAACGACAAGAATCTGATATAGAATTAAAAAGATGAATACTTTAAAGAAAAACTTTTGTTTATTGACGATTAAACAACTAAATATTTTTAAAGGCACAACATTTCGGTACGTTTACCTAGCGACATCGGGTGGTAAGTTTTGAATCGAATCGTACAACAATTCAAACTCTCACGTCCTACAATATCAGTAATGATACTACGTCATTAGATTAACAGAACTCAACAATAGTTAAGTAAGAAATACAAAAATTTTAACTAGAGAGGCACTCAGTAGAGCACATACCTCCGCCATATTGATCATATTCGGCTCTCAAAAAAAATACGAAAATATGTCCATCATTATAAACCGACGCGGACCATTTTTGGCAGGACATTGAGGGATAATATTCTACATATGTCCACCAAGTTTCAACAAAACCATTTTTAAATGAGTTATATAGCAAAAATAGTGTGAAAAATTGGTCCTGATGTTAACAGATAGGGATTTTCTTGACCTTCCGAAAACAAATTACTTCAAAAGTTTGGTCATGTTCCAAATGTATATTAACTCTCGTCCAAATCCATTCTGCCATTTTCGAGAGAACTTGCTGACAAACACACACAGAGGTAATAAATCTAAATATATTTATATCGAAAACAGAACGTGGAAAACTTCTGCTACAAAAAATAGCTAATGTTAAATGGATATTTTAATGCTCACGACGTTTAGGCCTAGAACACTCTTCTTCTTGTAATATTAAACATTTTTCATAGAACAAAATTTTCATTCTTTTGTTTGGGGGTTTCATCTTACCACAGCGGTTGTTTTAGCTATGTTTACAAGTATTAGGAAAAAATATATATCGCTAAATCAAAAACTATGTCTTTCTTAACCTTTCTACGAACTACACTGTATTTTCTTTGTCAATGATTTCAACATGTTAAAAATCAAAGGAGTGATTATATTTAACTACATGTACGAGTACGTGTGAGGGAGCTATCAAATGTTTTTTCAGTCTTGTTGTAAGCTGTCGGTTAGATTCTCTGATGTAAGGACTATCAGTGTATTTACATTATTTAATACACTGCTCCTGACGAGTCATTGTCAACAATCTTCTTGACAAAATATGGCCTAATTCATCCGCTGGTAACAAAAAACATTTGACATTGAAATCCGTGTTTTTAACAGTTTTCCGAAGATGTTTTATCAAAGTACTAATATTAATAAATTAAGTTATAATGGAGGTTCTGTAGCACCACCATACCATAATCAGACAACGAAGGTTGAACAATACTTCTGTTGTCTCTAAACCTCGGATCACTGTTTGATTGTTTAAACGTTTCCCTAATCTTCTTATTATAGAACCAAGCGCCTTTGAGGAAAACATCTTATCCTTAATTGAGAGAGAAAAAAAAGGATCCGAATAAAGAGCTTTAGATATATTTTTAGCTCGATTTGTGGATAACATCTTCTTGTAAGGAATGTGATTTGTATACCTAAATGATCCTGTATAATTTATGAAATCCGTTGCCCAACGTGGAGAATGGTTTATAAATTCCGTTTCTCAACGTGTCTCATTCTAGCTTTCTAAGTGGGAATATACTTCAATTTTTAATTGAATATTTTTTGTCCAATTCTTTAAGGGTAAAATGTTTTATCAAGTCTTCAGCCATCGGAATCATCTCTTGTGTTTCCTGTTGTCCTCATATCTTGCCAATAAGTAAAGTAGGCTTATATAACATTTGATTTTAGGTGTGAAGCTACAAAAAGTGTTAAAGAAAGATCATATTTGTTCACCTCTTCTCTGGTGCACGTGTTCTCAAGTAACGTTTCAATACTTGAGTTTCTCGTTATGCTGATACTATTGTGGTACTATCCATCTACAACAAGAATATTTTACTGTAAACTTCTGCGGATTTCAATGCCTGCGAGATATAACTGGTCTGGTTTAAACTGTAATGAAAGATGGTATATGACATTTTCAGGATTGTTGACTCATAGGCCTCCAGCATCTCATTTCCCCTAACCTCAAATCACATCCTGCATGACACGGCAATCTGGTCACCTGTGGATGTCCTGTTGCCTATATGGATTGTTGTTATCGTCTTTGGTTTTTCTGGTGGTGAACCCATGACGCCCCTAGTTGAGTTGAACGAAGAGAAGAATGACAAAAAAACGTGCTGAACACTCAAGCTCAGTCCTTCCACCAACCATACGATTAACAGGGAGACAACGTTTGTGTGACAACAAATACAGGGCATGTATTACACAGCTCAAGAGTGGCACACTCAAGTGTTCTTGCACACCAAGAGCTGATGTAGAAATTTGAGACCTTTTGTTCATAACACAGCTTTAGCCTGACGCTAGGAGTCTGATGGAGTACTTAAAAAGCCCTGAACCACTGAACATGTGTTGAACAATACGAAGACTCGTGATATTCGCTGAGTTAATCTGTGGGCAAGGAAGTGGCGAATAAAATTTGTTTAAAAAACCACTAGCTAGTTAAGGCTGAGACTGATATGATAATAGTTAGAAAAGTTGTGAAGTTAGAACAGAAATGAAGTTTTTAAACCATGTGATAGGAAAAGACAGAGAGTCTACTCATACAGCAAATATTATGGTAGTGAAAGACTGGCACTAGCATGAGGCCAAATGAAATCCTCACTTTACTATATTTCACTCAGATTATCAATGGTTTCAGACTAATTCTTCCAAGATAATCAGCAATGTATGAATTGATGAGAGCTACATCTTTATGCAGCCCAAATAATACATTCTGAAAAATGCTAAATTAATACGAGAAGGTAGAATACACATGGTATAACTGCATACCACGCTTTTCCTCCTCTTTAATTTTCAAGTTGTCCTCTAACTGCTGACCTTGAGATGTACGATGGCTGGCTCAGGCTAGCTGCTATACAAACATCAGCCTCTAGCCGAGTCAGTCATCGTACATCTGAAGGTCAGAAGTTAGAGGCTGATGTTTGTATAGCAGCTAGCCTGAGTCAGCCATCGTACATCTGAAGGTCAGAAGTTAGAGGCTGATGTTTGTATAGCAGCTAGCCTGAGTCAGTCATCGTATATCTGAAGGTCAGAAAAAGTAATTGCGTGTAATTGATAATGTATACAGCAATACACTTGTACGTACAAGTATACATCTCAAGTCTTGTAAAGATGTGTGGACATTACACGAGGATTAAATCGCACAAATTGAATGATTACACAAATAACACAACCATAAGCACCATGTGATTGGAAATAAAGGATCTGATCTGCTAAATGTGATTACTAACCTATTAACTATTATTTGAAGATTTAGTGTATCTGTTGTTTTCATTAATGTTGCACAAGAATTTTTCAATTTCGACAGTGTAATGTTCTACAGATAATGAATTTTCATGAAAAGTTATGAGTAACGAAAAGAAAACACAGTTTTACCTTGTATTTTTTAATAGAAGTGCGAGATGTTTCGATTGGATCCAATCAAAATATTCATAAACGGATGAAATTATTAATCATGAATGAACTTTACACAGTAACTTAAATATGCTATGAAATGTACATTTGGAGTACCCAGTGCTTTATTGAATGTTAAAAAATATTTTTAATCATGTGGTTTGAAATATTTAGTAAGTAAACTGTTTTCTAAGTATTTTTTTAGCATTGTTTTAATTTAAGGTGCTGTTAAGGCATATCAAAATGTAGGTTGTTAGTGTACTTTCGGAGACGAAAGTTGTGGTGAAACTTCGTAGCTAGTACTAAATTTATTATATATCTGTAAGACAAAAAAGTCCCAATTGAAAGGTGATGTAAGTAATAATGTATTCTCATTATCAGCCATCGTATATCTCAAGGTCAGAAGTTAGAGGCTGATGTTTGTATAGCAACTAGCCAGTAAATAAAGAAGCTATTACAGAAGACCAACAAAGCATGCTCCTTGATGTTAAGTGAGTTATAATTGACCACATTACACATGCTGGGGGGGGGGGGGTCCTGAATGTAAACATAACTGCAGAAATGCTTATACTTGATGGATGTACCTAGAAAAGAAGTCCAGAAAAGAGAAGCCACAGAAAGGTGAAAAGAACCGAAAGATCTCAAACATAAAAAGATCAGACTTGATTCTGACGTTAAGTAGCTCCTTCCACCAACTGATGAAAACTTTGAGAAAGGTGAAAAGGAAAGAAACTTTAGTCTCCTCACAGTGGTCAATTCTCAGAGGATAGTTTTATGAGAGAAGGAATAATTCTTGAAGGCTCTCACAGTGAAAATTGAACAGTAACAGTTAAGCAAGAAATTCTGAAATACGTTAACTTTGAATTCTTTATTTTTAAACATTTCAATTACATTGAACACTACTAGATTAGCAATAAAAAATATTACCACCTTTTCATCATTAAAACATTATTTACCACCATTATATGATATTAACATTTTATAACATGCACTTCCAAGTGCAGTTTCTTGTGTAACTCACAAGAAATGTTCCTTGAATTTGTAAAAATGGTTATTAAAAAGTCATTTAACCCTGTCAGCATAGTTGGGATTAACACCAACTGTAGAAACCATAACTGATGCTATCAGGGGATACAATGCCCACTACATCAGAAGTTTACACAATTGAAGAGGATAGTTAGGCGCTTAGAAACTAAGTGGAAAGTGTATTATTAACCTTTTTTTCTGAGCTATCGAGCATAGTTTCACTTCAAGAGATAGCTGTAGGAAATCAGATAATATATAATTACAAATAATAACAACATGGATACTAATACTGGCTGACAGAAATGTACCTGAATAAAGTCTTATTTTGGTTGAATTTTCTAGTGATCATTCATTTTGTGATGCCTGAAATGAAAATTTTGTTGAATTCAATTGTTATAGATGGCAGCACATGATGGTGCTGCAACTATCAAAACAAGGTAACCTGAGAAGATTACCGGAGATAAGTCTCTCCTTTTGATACTAGCCTTTCAATGACACAGGGAAACATGAGCTTTGCAAAATCACCATGGCATATCAGTAATCCGTAGCTGCATTGGAGAATTTGCTCTCAGGACTCCTATAGATAAACAGCTTCAGTTTCTTTATAAATTGTTTACATAGTTGTAGAAAGGTTTTATTTATAAAATGTTCTTTTAAGTCTATGTACGTATACTTTATTTGTAAATGATTTTAGTATATTGTTACGTCTCCGTTTGTTAATTAACTTTCCGTAACTTCGTTCCGACGAAACTTTAGCGACACAAGT
>NW_013677195.1:12529-15361 GCF_000517525.1 Limulus polyphemus | reverse complement strand
GGGAGTTTGTGGTCGGATTATAGTGGAGTGTTTGTGGTCGGATTATAGTGGGGAGTTTATGGTCGGATTATAGTGGGGAGTTTGTGGTCGGATTATAGTGGAGTGTTTGTGGTCGGATTATAGTGGGGAGTTTATGGTCGGATTATAGTGGGGAGTTTGTGGTCGGATTATAGTGGAGTGTTTGTGGTCGGATTATAGTGGGGAGTTTATGGTCGGATTATAGTGGGGAGTTTGTGGTCGGATTATAGTGGGGAGTTTGTGGTCGGATTATAGTGGAGTGTTTGTGGTCGGATTATATTGGGGAGTTTGTGGTCGGATTATAGTGGGGATTTTGTGGTCGGATTGTAGTGGGGAGTTTGTGTCCGGTTTGTAGTAGCACATACAATTCAATTGGATGAAAACTAAATACAGTTTTTTATATAGAAATAATAATATTTAAGAATAAAAAAATCTCATGTGAATCGTATTTATTAACTTCACCTGAAACAGTCGCGAGAAGGCATACTATAAGTTTTTTTTTGTATTTTTTGTTACTAAGCGCAAAGCTACGTAACAGGCTATGTGTGCTTTGGCCACCGCAGGTATCGAAACCCGAATTTTAGCTTATAAACTATAAGACTTACCGCGCGCACCGAAAGGATCGAACCTTATTCTTTACAGGAAAGGGGAATTTTAAGAAAATAAAAACACCACTCTGAACCCGTATCATGCACACAGCTACACAATAAGCTATCTGTGCTGTGCCCCCCACGAGTATCTAAGCTCGGTTTTTAGCGTTATAAGTCCGTAGACTTGTCGCTGTGACACCGGGGAGAGGGCAGGATTATAGCATGTTTCATGATCTATAGGATGCTAAGAAGAAAACAGATATGAAAACATATGAATTAAACGTATAATTCTTGGGCGAACTTTTGGACTACATTGGACAAGTAGATTTTCTTAGTGATTTACAGTTACGTACATGAACAAAGATTTCCATATTAGTTAAATAAAAACCTTAAAACTTATACTAAGGTGTTGTCAGTTTTTAATAATTTAATGTAATAACGGCTTTTTTAAGGTTTAATTCAATGTAATAACGGCTTTTTTAAGGCCTAATCCAGTGTAATAACGGCTTTTAAAGGCCTAATTTAATGTAATAATGGCTTTTTTAAGGCCTAATTTAATGTAATAACGGCTTTTTAAGGCCTAATTTAATGTAATAACGGCTTTTTTAAGGCCTAATTTAATGTAATAACGGCTTTTTTAAGGCCTAAAAATACAGTTATTACCATTTTTATTTACCAATGTTACACTATTAATTCAGTCGAGTGACTTTGTCTAAACTCATTTTACAACATATTTGACAAATCTAGTTGACACATTTTTTTTGTATACATTATTTATTGTGCTTAAAACCGATATATAGTTTTCTATCTTCATGCGTGGGTTTTATTTTTTTTTAAACAATCAGGAATTAAATCTTTCTTGAAACTCCTCTTGTAATAAGAAACGAAAATTTCAGTTAAAAATACGAGGTTATCACACATATGATTGTTTGTTTTGTGTTGTTTAACTTTGATAAACCTGAAAGGTGTTTAAACTAAGAGTTAACAAACGGTTTGTTAAAGTCAACACTCGGTAACAGAGATGTGATACTACTCCTTTGACATTAGTTCTGTAATTCATCATTCAGAGCTGAATATGAAGCGTACAAAGCCTACATATTAAAGAGATTCAAGATTCAGTACTTACTGTATTTGGGGTCTAGTATACCTAACGGCAGTCCTTGTTACAGAACACGGATATACTGAAGACTCCTCCGATTGAAGTCAACAAATTCTGTATAAAACGTAACCTTCTAAATACGTATACGCTCTGTGTGATTTACTGATCTTTATCAGGCTACTAATAAAGACGTGCACTGTTAAGCCCAAGCTCTTGAAATGCTAAAATGAAAAGTGCTGTTAACATGTGTTTATGTATTAATTAATGTATTCTAACACGTACTTAATCATACGCAAGGGGGACATCGCACGACCACATGTCTTTTCTCAAGAAGACAAACGACCGCTACACCCAATAAAATTTACATACAAAGTGAAAGTGACAACAAATTAATAACAGCTAATTTACTATTAATTCAGAGGAACTGCCTATAAAAAATATACTTGGTGAAATTCAAACCTACACATATATCATAAGGTATTCCTTCATAGTTATACAAGATATACAAGGTCGTATTTAATGGTATATAAGTCCAGTTATTTTCTCTCAAGAGACGAAAAAATAATATTATTAGAGTTCGCGTTCATTCATTATGTGTAGGAGATTAGTTATTAGTAAAACAACAATTATTTTATATAAACGATAATTGGAGGCGGAATATTCTTTGGGGGAAATCTCTTAAATTCATGTGGAAACAATTTCTGTAATTTGGATACAATACTACACACGATTTACTGGAAGAACTTGAGAAGTAAGCACTAGTCACTAGAAGCAATACAACAGTAAGCACTAGTTACTAGAAAAATATAACGGTAAGCACTAGTCACTAGAAAAAATATAACAGTAAGCACTAGTCACTAGAAGCAATACAACAGTAAGCACTAGTTACTAGAAAAATATAACGGTAAGCACTAGTCACTAGAAAAAATATAACAGTAAGTACTAGTTACTAGAAACAATACAACAGTAAGTACTAGTTACTAGAAAAATATAACAGTAAGCACTAGTCACTAGAAACAATACAACAGTAAGCACTAGTTACTAGAAAAATATAACGGTAAGCACTAGTCACTAGCAAAAAATACAACAGTAAGTACTAGTTACTAGAAAAATATAACAGTAAGC
>NW_013677195.1:10908-11545 GCF_000517525.1 Limulus polyphemus | reverse complement strand
AAAAATACAACAGTAAGCATTAGTCACTAGCAAAAAATACAACAGTAAGTACTAGTTACTAGAAACAACACAACAGTAAGTACTAGTCACTAGAAAAATATAACAGTAAGCACTAGTTACTAGAAAAAATACAACAGTAAGCACTAGTCACTAAAAAAATATAACGATAAGCACTAGTTACTAGAAAAATATAACAGTAAGCACTAGTCACTAGAAAAAATACAACAGTAAGCACTAGTCACTAGAAAAATATAACAGTAAGTACTAGTCACTAGAAAAATATAACAGTAAGCACTAGTCACTAGAAAAATACAACAGTAAGCACTAGTTACTAGAAAAATGCAACAGTAAGTACTAGTTACTAGAAAAAATACAACAGTAAGTACTAGTTACTAGAAAAAATACAACAGTAAGCACTAGTTACTAGAAAAATATAACAGTAAGTACTAGTCACTAGAAAAATATAACAGTAAGCACTAGTTACTAGAAAAATACAACAGTAAGTACTAGTTACTAGAAAAATGCAACAGTAAGCACTAGTTACTAGAAAAAATACAACAGTAAGTACTAGTTACTAGAAAAATGCAACAGTAAGCACTAGTTACTAGAAAAAATACAACAGTAAGTACTAGTTACT
>NW_013677195.1:8003-10032 GCF_000517525.1 Limulus polyphemus | reverse complement strand
AACAAAATTCAGATAGCTATTATATTATATTATATATATATATATATATATTATATTATAGTTATTGTATGATATTATATCACTGGTTCCTATTTTCTATCGGTATAAATCAATAATGTAAATCTTTATATAACCTGGAATAGTTATAAAAAATAACGATTTTCACACATAATACTGGAATGTCTTCTGTAACTCGGTCGAACATAATCACTTAATCACTTCCACGTGAGAGCCTCGCGGTTATAGGAACATAATGATCTTGACATTAATAAAGCTGTAAGGATCATGGTCTGAGCGGGAGGGAGAATTCCTAAGGAGGAGGTTTCTCCGCAAGTAGGGGCGCAGGAGGGGAAAACTGTCATTTATTAATGTGGAGACATAAGCTCACGACGTATGACAAGAAAACCAAAAGTCTGTAACACACTCACATGAGCTTAATTGGAATTTCAACAGGGTTAGCCCTACAATATCTTGGGTTCGTTAATATGGTTCGTAACGTGTAAATGATGTAATCCACTAACAAAAACAAAACAAAAGGAAAAGTTAGGAAATACCCACACTGTGTGAATTATCTGTGTGAATTAGTACTGTGTGAATTATCCCAAAGATTTTTTTTTCCCGCACTTTCTTTAATTTTTGCTATCACCCAGTGGTGATAAGTCTAAGGACTTATAGCTCTAAGCATCGGGGTTCGATATCCACGGTGGGTAGAGCACAGAGAACCCATTGTGCTTTGCAAGAAACAACAGACCAACGACTTTCTTCAACCACGAAGACAATCTTTATCAGAAACGAAAAGAACAATTATTACATGGCTTAGATGACGTCATATAATTAAATGATCAATTTATTGATTTATTTTTCAGAACCAATTTCTATATTGAACATTACTAGCTTAGCCTTCAAATTCAGAACACATATTTATATATGATATCAACTGCCTTCACGGCTACGTTGTTAGGCAACCATGACTGCTTATCCAACAGTCGGGCTATATAAATCAAGCCGGTTCAAGCAGTCATGCCTATCAACACGACTTGTACCAATACTTGTCCTAAGGTTATAACTCTTTCTTTGCGCACATTTTAATTGAAAGCTTTTGTTAGATTTTGAGATATTTTTGTCACATACGTAGCTTGATGGAGAGTTAGGTAGAACACTGGCGCTGATAATCATATAACATCGAAATAATTGCCGATAGCTGGCGCTAATCAACCGATTCTCAAGCGAGTAATTCTCGTTTTATAAAGTCGTTTTTCTCTGTTGCTTTTCTAAAATGTAATGTTGACTACAGAACATATTCTCAGTCATAGGGGCCATCACGTAAAAAAATAACATATCTTGGTAAGTCCAAAGAAAATTGGAACTCATGCAATGGAAACGTTAAAAATGAATTATTTTAAAGAAGCTGGATGTAAACACAAACTGCAAGGATAAAATACAACCAGGAGAAAGACAAAACAAAGTAAACTTGTACATGTGTGTGTCACTTTATCCGTTCACTAAACTGTACTCGCTCGGTGAAACAGAAATAAAACCAACAGTTTCGTTATCAACTTACTTACTAATTATAAATATTCATTTATTAAAGTTTTTACAGTAAGGAAGAATATTGTAAAAGCTGTAACTTGTAACAACAAATTGAAGCTAGTGGAATTAAATATCCACCAGCCGATGAGATATAACAAACCCGTATATCTGTTCGTAGTGATTATGCTTATAGTGGAATTAAATATCCACCAGCCGATGAGATATAACAAACCCGTATATCTGTTCGTTGTGATTATACTTATAGCGGAATTAAATATCCACCAGCAGATGAGATATAACAAACCCGTATATCTGTTCGTAGTGATTATACTTATAGCGGAATTAAATATCCACCAGCCGATGAGATATAACAAACCCGTATATCTGTTCGTTGTGATTATACTTATAGTGGAATTAACTATCCACCAGCCGATGAGATATAACAAACCCGTATATCTGTTCGTTGTGATTATACTTATAGTGGAATTAAATATCCACC
>NW_013677195.1:0-7163 GCF_000517525.1 Limulus polyphemus | reverse complement strand
GTCATTTAGTAGCACCAGCCGATGAGATATAACAAACCCGTATATCTGTTCGTTGTATTAAATTCTAACCGTTTCGTTTGAAGAAACGAAAACATAAAACGTCATTTAGTAGCACCAGCCGATGAGATATAACAAACCCGTATATCTGTTCGTTGTATTAAATTCTAACCGTTTCGTTTAAAGAAACGAAAACATAAAACGTCATTTAGTAGCACCAGCCGTCCATTATATTGTCTTCTCTTCTGAAGCAACCACTCATGGGTGAGGACGAAACAAAAGAAACACAGATTGGATAATTTCGACGGGAGGTGCCGAAGATGGACTTTACAAATAATGTTACGAAAGAGGGCGCCAAAGGCGTTACAAAAAATTACTGGACAAAGTAGATTTTCCATCTGACATGGTAACGATGTTCGAAGACAGGAAGATGAAGATGACGAGACGAGAAATGAATGTAAAGAAACCAATAGGAAGGTGACACGGTGGCAGAACGGCGTGAAGGAGTTGGCGAGAGGAATGCCGGGAGATCTAGAGGACCAAGACAGAGATAGAATAGAGAAGATTAGACATAATGGCAGACCCAACGACAAACCGACGGATGACTAACTAACGGACAAAACACGAATTATAAAGTTCTTCCTCTTGTTTGTCTGTTTTTCATCGTCCAGTTTTAATGGTCACTTGTTCTTTCATCTAACTGTTTGTCCATCCTTCATTGAGAGAAGATCAGCTATTTGTTAGTTTATCCTTTCATCTGACTGTTTGTCCATCCTTCATTCAGACAGATCAGCTATTTGTTAGTTTATCCTTTCATCTGACTGTTTGTCCATCCTTCATTCAGACAGATCAGCTATTTGTTAGTTTATCCTTTAATCTGACTGTTTGCCCATCCTCCATTCAGACAGATCAGCTATTTGTTAGTTTATCCTTTCATCTGACTGTTTGTTCATCCTCCATTCAGATAGATCAGCTATTTGTTAGTTTATCCTTTCATCTGACTGATTGTCCATCCTTCATTCAGACAGATCAGCTATTTGTTGGTTTATCCTTTAATCTGACTGTTTGTCCATCCTTCATTCAGACAGATCAGCTATTTGTTAGTTTATCCTTTCATCTGACTGATTGTCCATCTTCATTCAGACAGATCAGCTATTTGTTAGTTTATCCTTTCATCTGACTGTTTGCCCATCCTTCATTCAGACAGATCAGCTGTTTGTTAGTTTATCCTTTCATCTGACTGTTTGCCCATCCTTCATTCAGATAGATCAGCTATTTGTTAGTTTATCCTTTCATCTGTCTGACTGTCCATTAATAATACAATATTTTATTACGATTCATATCTTCCTGAGAGATTATTTGTCAACTTGCTCTAGTAGTTTCTCTTTAGTTCGTTTAGTTTAACATATTTGATGAAAACTAACCCGTTTTTTGAAAACAAATTAACGCTATGATTTACAGCCATAATATTACTACCAAAACTACAAGTGACACCTGTTTGTCATTTATGAACTACTAATCTTGAACACCAAAATCAGTTTTGACTTTGCAACAATGAAACAAATATTTCAATGTAACAAATGGTTAAAGCTCGTGGTTTATCAATTCAAGTTTTAAATATTCTCTTAATGAACCGTTACGTAGTTAAATCAAAGTTACCATCAACAGATGGAGAATTTACATGTTCAGTAAGGCCTCATACATCGTTTTCCAAACACGTCTAGCGATGTGACACAAAACTTTGTCATAAATTTAACTAACGAAGTTTTATCACATTAAGCATCAAAATTCTTCTCCGTGATCCGATAACTACAGCCAAAAACCATCTGTCATCAGTGTCTCGGTCACTGACCGCCACCTTGTTCATCTTCAACGTCTTAACAGTAGCTTCCAAAGTCAGTATCCTTACGCGTACTTCATTTAACATTAACTATGTACATCTCCATTATAAACACGCAGTTTGCCAAGATATGAGAGTGGAGGCTTAATACAGCTTGAAAGAGACGATAAAGACAGTCGTAACAACACGTGTATAAGATATGTCGTTGAGTGATATGTAAATAGTACACTTTATGTGTTTGAAGTATATTTGATAACTCCATCTCGTTGCATAGCTAGTAATATAGCCTAAGCCAGCTCGTTGCTGTCGGTTTTAATGAGCCAGATTGGTCGGATAAAAATGAATATCTTTTCCAGAACGTGCTTGTTAGAAAGCTCATGTCTGTATAACCTCTTAATAGCCTCTGGAGAACAATGGAACTAGCATTAAACTTGAAACAGAACCAACATTAGATTTGAAGTACAGAATCAATATTAGGCTTGAAACATAGAATTAACATTAGGTTTCAGCACAGAACCAACATTGGGTTTGAAGTACAGAACCAACATTAAGTTTGAAGCAGTAGACAACATCAGATTTGATTTACAGAACCAACATTAGATTTTAAACACAGAACCAACATCAGATTTTAAAAACAGAACCAAAATTAGATTTTAAACACAGAACCAAAATTAGATTTTAAACCCAGAACCAATATTAGGTTTGAAGTACAGATATACCGCTTTTCCACTGGGGGACTTTTGGTTTCTTTTGTGATTGTTGCCCAGATATAAAGCAGGTGTATGTTCAAGTTTGTTGTTGCCCAGATATAAAGCAGGTGTATGTTAAGTTTGTTGTTGCCCAGATATAAAGCAGGTGTATGTTCAAGTTTGTTGTTGCCCAGATATAAAGCAGGTGTATGTTCAAGTTTGTTGTTGCCCAGATATAAAGCAGGTGTATGTTCAAGTTTGTTGTTGCCCAGATATAAAGCAGGTGTATGTTCAAGTTTGTTGTTGCCCAGATATAAAGCAGGTGTATGTTCAAGTTTGTTGTTGCCCAGATATAAAGCAGGTGTATGTTCAAGTTTGTTGTTGCCCAGATATAAAGCAGGTGCATGTTCAAGTTTGTTGTTGCCCAGATATAAAGCAGGTGTATGTTCAAGTTTGTTGTTGCCCAGATATAAAGCAGGTGCATGTTCAAGTTTGTTTTAATCATAATATACTAAGTTTATTTCAAATTATTCCTAGAAATATAATAGGTACTCTTTAAAGTTATTTTTAAGCGTAAGAGGTCCTTTGCCATCAATAAATTTGCATGTTCTTGCTATGCGTATGTGAGCCCTGGCATGACCTGTTGGTTAGGGTACTCGACTCGCAATCTTCAGGTCGCAGGATCGAAACCCATTGCCTAATATGCTCGCCCTTTCAGCCGTAGAGGCATTATAATGTGATAGTCGACCTCATTATTCGTTGGTAAAGAGTAACTCAAGAGTTGGCGGTGAGTGGTGTTGACTAGGTGGCTTCTCTCTCTAGTCTATCAGTTCTAAATTAGGGACAGCTTGCGCAGACAGCCCTCAAGTACCTTTGCGCTAAATTTAACTAACATACGATAAACGCGTGCGGAGGAATATGTGGAATAAACACATAGACCCGAGAACTTGTCCACTAAGAAAAGGCCTGGCTATCACAATTTAATAATAATTAATTGAGCTGATTAAGAGCAGTAATTTAAAAGTTCACAAGCGACTGATTTTAAATCAGTTCCTATCAACGAGCGATCCTGTCTCACAGTTTGAAAAGTTTAGATTTAAATCTCCTGTAGAGGCATATCGTTCTAATAAAATTAATCATAAAATTGAGGCATTCATTGAATGTATAGTTTGTTTGTTTGCTGTTAAGCGCAAAACTACATACTGGGCTATCTATGCTGTGCCCATCACGGGTATCGAAACCCGATTTTAGGGGAGTGGGTATTTATGTATAGACTTATACATATACTTACACACACAATTTTCTTTCTTGGTAAAAATTACCAGCAACTTTAATTCTGATCAGTAGGATATTAACCTCTGAAGTCTGGATCTGTCTGAGATATATTTCACGCTGTAGTTTAAAAATATCGTATTCAAATTGAATTATTTGCCTTTCAGAATCCTTCAATATATAAACTAGGCTACTTATTGTAACATTGACATATTGTTTTGTAGCATCTGTTCCTCATGCAGGCGATTTTAAAGTTATTGTTTTAAAAGTGATAACTGGCTTTCCTGATCCTATTTCCTATATAATTAGTAAGACAATTTTTTGTCTGGCCTGATAAGAGCCGTCAAGTCAGTCATGACACACACACACAAAACTGCCAGATATGCAGCGTGCCTGAAGTTTGTTATTAGCGCAAGCAGTCGTTATCAGACCAGCGTAAAGTTGGATGTTATGGAAACTCCACGGAACAAAATATGTTTGAAAAAAAGAAAAGAAATGATAATAACAATAAACTGGAACTAACAAAGAAAGTTTCAGAAATCCCCAACAGGTGGCTCGTAGATTCTACCATAATTAGTGAGTTGTCGGTCGTAAATAAAACAGGTATTGTGAATAGCGCTGGTTAATGGTACCCTGACACCTGGCATTACAGAAAATAAATATCCACTCAGAAGGAGAATTAAAAGTATCATAAACTAGTAACTGGAAAACATCTTTCTGTTTCAGACACCACAAAGTTTAGGATGGGCGCCGCTAGGCTTAGCACCGCCTTGTTACGCAGGAACGTTAATCTAACACGAAGTAAAAGTCACCTGAAGAAACGAACGGGTCATTTATATGCTCATAATGTTGATAGGTTTTCTTGTGTTCCTGGCGAGCTTCTATGCTTTTGCTTTGACGTGTATAAATGTCTATTTTCTTTGTTTTATTCAACATCATTCATTGGCTAAGAAAAGGGCTGCCTTGGGGGCTCAATGTTCTCGTCGTATTGAGTCATCAAACGCTAATAAAATAATTTATGTTTCATAGTTGAAACATGTTAATCGAAACCATTCATTGTATTTTTAATTGTTATTGTTTTACGGTTCCTTTTGTTTTACGCACTATGATAATTAAAAATAAAAGCAACGTGAGAGATAGAAAATAGAAATAAAGAAAAATCCACACATTTGTCAGGCTTAATTCATATCTAAGACTATATTTTACCGTCAAAGGCACGCCATCTTGACTCGAAAAAATCCTCAAGTTTATATCTTTTGTGATAACGTTACAAGCTGCTTATTAAATCCTGTCTTGGGAAGGACAAAATCGTTTTTCAATGTCACGATTATCATATCTGATTATATAAAAGTCGGTGAAGTGTTGGTACTTTCTTAATTATTGATTCCCACACTGAAAAACTGTCCTAACGGATGTAGTTTTATACTCCTCGTAGCAGTAGTTCTAATATCATTTACAAAAAGTTTATTTGATAACAAATGACGAGAATGGTAGTATTTTGTTGAAAATGACACAGATTGTTGATTTAAAGTTGGTGGAAAGTGAGTGCTTTGTTGAAAGTGACACAGATTGTTGATTTAAAGTTGGTGGAAAGTGAGTGCTTTTCACTTTCCACCAACTTTAAATCAACAATCTGTGTCACTTTCAACGTGCTTTGTTGAAACTGACACATATTATGGATGAACAGATCTACTTGTATAGATTGTGCGCTCAAGGAACAGAGTTGTCATGGCGACACATTCACTCGTGTGCTCAAGGAACAGTGTTGTCATGGATACACATTCACCCATGTGATCAAGGAACAGAGATGTCATCGCGAGACATCTTCTTCTGTATGGGGGATTTGATACGAAGCACAAATGGGACTCTACTATACTTGCTAGGGATCAAACATGTTCGTTGAGGGATAAATATCATGTGTAGAATTATAGCAATCATATACACATTTGTAACACCGTCTGGCTAGGCTTGTCTTCATAATCAAGTTTAGTTTGAAAATGCTTATTTACCTAACGAGTCCTGAAAACTGGTTTATTGCGAGGTATTGTTAATATTTCCTGCAGTAGTAGAAAATAATAACGTTTGTTTCTTAGTTTGTTGAAATTCGCGCAAGGCTTCTCGATAGACTTGAAGGAAGGCAGCTAATCAACACCATCCACCTACAACTTTTGGGCTACTCTTTTACCAACGAATAGTGGAATTGACCGGAACATGATAACGCTCCCACAGCTGAGAGGGCGAGCATGTTCAGTGATGGGATTCGAACTCTTGACCCACCAGGCGATGATAAAGTGAAAACTAAAATCTTTTCTATCGGTAACATGATAATTAAAGACAGAGAGAGAAATCAACGACTTGTACGCATATTTCAGACCTCTACACTACCACCAACACGAGTAGAAACTGTGGAGTAATCTTGACATGAATGATAAATTGGATTGTTTTTGTTTTGTTTTTTAATTGCGGGAGCACCTAATCGATAAGTGATGTTAAGGGCACCTGTCGACGGTTTATCTCTGCTAGACTTCCTTCGTACTATAGCGTTGACAACAATCAGAACATAACTTTCTGTAGACGTCTCATCTTTATCTACTATACACGAAACTGCTGCAGTTGAAAGTCTGGACTCTGAGAGGCATAGGAAAGAATATATTTCCATAATCACGAACTTACATATATATATATACACAGTTCTGAGAAAAAGAAGAAAAGGCAAAGCAAATTACATAAACTCACCATGCTTTTACTGTATATATATATGGAACACAATATGTAGCTGGTTGTGACGGGGTGTCATCAGCACACATATACTCACTGATATAAGTGTGTCCGTCTTACACACCCCAGTGCGACTGTATATATTACATAGTTTTACAAGTCACCACTTATACGTCCGCGCTAATACCATGATATAAGGAAGCGGAATTTAACGTGAGGGCCTTAGTTGGAGAAACTATTGTAAGAAGGATAAACTAAACGGAAGCAGTTACATTTCCTCCGGAAGCAAGTTCTCCTACAGCACATAATATTTGATCTGCAGGAGATCGACGGAGAGAAGTAATAAATATATAGGACCGTTGTTAGTCCTGAATGTTCACAACGTTTCTAACTGATTTACGGTAAGTTATTGTATTAAAGAACAAATAAATCTCTTACTTATTTAACAAGTTCACGTGCGTCCGTTAATGATTTCATAACGTAATGGTGGAAGAAATACTGTAGTTAAAAACGTTGTATGTTAATCACTTCGTAACGTACTGGTGGAAGAAATACTGTGGTTAAAAACGTTGTATGTTAATCACTTCGTAACGTACTGGTGGAAGAAATACTGTGGTTAAAAACGTTGTATGTTAATCACTTCGTAA
>NW_013677194.1:8429-13588 GCF_000517525.1 Limulus polyphemus | reverse complement strand
TGGAATCGAAGGTCATCAACATCGTTACCGAATAAATTTTAGGTAAATGTTAGTTGACCGTGTTTTCGGAGGATTTTTTGTTTTAAAGTGCCATAGGCACTACGTCCATCATGGGTATCAAACCCATAATTTTAGCCTTACAAGCCTTCAGACTTACCGCTTAGCCACCTGAGGTATTTCGTGGGAGAGAGAGACACGAGAGCAAACTGGTAACATTAAAGATGTTGTTTTGTTGTTGTTTGTTATAAACTTAAAGCTACACCAAAGCTATCTGTACTCTGCCCACCACGGGTATCAAAACCCAGTTTCTAGCATGGCCTGGTGGTTAGCATATCGTACTAAACACGATTCGCACATTCAGTTGCGAGTGCATTATAAGAGTGACAATCAGCCCCTTTTTTAATGCTTCAGGTGGAGGGTACAGGCTGCCGTCCCGTAATTTAAAAGTACGGACGGTTATGCTTGAAACTAACAATTTAGACAACTGTGCGCATGATCCGTTGTTAAGGTGAATAAACAAATAAATGAGCTCCCCCCTTCCCTTTAAGTTAGCCAGATGAAGATCAAAAGACATGCCACTGACTGATTCTGTTACTAACTAACTGAGCTCAAAAATAAATCTCCAAGTTTTAGCTCAATTATGCTAGGACTTGCTGGGTACCAGCTTATATACACAAAATAAACCTCCAAGGCTGAAACTTGGAGGTTTATTTTGTGTATATAAGCTGGTACGTAGCAAGTCCTAGCATAGTTTGGCTAAAGCTTGGAGGTTTATTTGTGTATATAAGCTGGTACGTAGCAAGTCCTAGCATAGTTTGGCTAAAGCTTGGAGGTTTATTTTGTGTATATAAGCTGGTACCCAGCAAGTCCTAGCATAATTGAGCTAAAATGTTTGGACCACTGCGTTGGTCCACATCTGCCAACATTCTACAGGATGTTTGAATCACTGTATTGGGCCACATCTGCCAACATCCTTCATGTAATTATATATGCAAGTATATAAATATATAAAGTTTCATTCATTCACTCCAAATAACATACATATATATCAAATTTCATTATATTCACCACTATTCAGTTGCCTGATAATTGCAGAAAGCTTTCATAAGTTGTGCTTTTAAGTTATATTCTAGGATTAAATAAATATATACACCAAAAGTTTATATAAACTCTTACAAAGCAAGTCCTAGCATAATTGGGCTAAAACTTGGAGGCTTATTTTGTGTATATAAGATGGTACGTAGCAAGTCCTAGCATAATTGGGCTAAAGCTTGGAGGTTTATTTTGTGTATATAAGCTGGTACGTAGCAAGTCCTAGCATAACTGGGCTAAAGCTTGGAGGTTTATTTTGTGTATATTAGCTGGTACGTAGCAAGTCCTAGCATAATTGGGCTAAAACTTGGAGGTTTATTTTGTGTATATAAGCTGGTACGTAGCAAGTCCTATCATAATTGGGCTAAAGCTTGGAGGTTTATTTTGTGTATATAAGCTGGTACCCAGCAAGTCCTAGCATAATTGGGCTAAAGCTTGGAGGTTTATTTTGTGTATATAAGCTGGTACGTAGCAAGTCCTATCATAATTGGGCTAAAGCTTGGAGGTTTATTTTGTGTATATAAGCTGGTACTAGCAAGTCCTAGCATAGTTTGGCTAAAGCTTGGAGGTTTATTTTGTGTATATAAGCTGGTACCCAGCAAGTCCTAGCATAATTGGCCTGTAGAATGTTGGCAGATGTGGACCAATACAGTGGTTCAAACATCCTGTAGAATGTTGGCAGATGTGGACCAATACAGTGGTTCAAACATCCTGTAGAATGTTGGCAGATGTGGACCAATGCAGTGGTCCAAACATCCTGTAGATTGTTAGCAGAAGTGGAGCAATCAAGTGGTCACACAAAACATGTGGGAAGTTTCTGTTACTTGCCACAAATAAAATACAACATTTGGTGCTGAACTTTGGAACCACACTGTATTATTTAAATACATACATCTGTTACTTAGCATTATCCTTTCTTATTTTTTAGATCTTCACAGTTGGAATTTTAACAAATACAAACCACATAGACACACATGAGGAATAGATAACACTTTATTCAACAAATGATATACATATTTTAACACACTAATAACAGTACATCACATTTAACATCTACTGTTAACATCCACTTTTTTGATCCTTTCGGAAGATTTGGTTTAACATTTCAAAGTCTGACCTACTGAAATTAGACTTACTGTGCTTAAAATGTGTTAAATGGCAAGATATGAACACCACTCTATATACAGATCACTTTCCACAGAATTCAGCTCCTTATAAACTCATCTATATAACAAAAACTTAAAATAAAAAATAATTTTTTACAGTATCCAGTTCATTTAGAAGATAAATATTTAAACCAATAAATTCAAGTACTTGTTGTCAGTCTTATTATCCCAATAAGCGTGTTAAAACAAAACCATCACTACAAGAGTTCCAATAACCTAAAACAGTATTTATCATTGTTTCTTTCCAACATATCTAAAAATCTAATGATTTATTTATTTATTTCATATTCAGGTTGTCCTCAACTCTAACAACAAATGTAATTAAATGTCTTCTACAATAAAGCTTAGTTTTTGTAGCTAATTATCTGAAATCTATAAACATTATCAACAAAACATTTCTTACAACCTGAAAGTTTTATATGCTAATAACAAAACATTTGGAGGGGGGGGGGGGGTTGTGGTTGTTTATTAATAAAAATTTAAGTTATGATTTTCTCTAAAGACACGTGCTGTAAGAGGTGAGAATGTAACAAAATAATGGCTTCTTTTCATTAAACATAATTAATTTTATGACTATATTTCCTATAAGAACAAAAAAAAAAAAGCTTGACGAGCCTCTAAGTTTGGCACTTGTTCCGTATAGAATGGCTATTTACAAAACATGATCAAAAAGGATGACTAATTATCCTCCGTTTTCCACCACCTTTCTCATCTCTAAGGTGACGTTGTTCTGTCAGAAACCTTGGAATAAAAACCAGACACACAAAGCATTGTTTGTGATGACAGTAATGAGACCGAACAGTCATCTCTAAGGTGACGTTGTTCTGTCAGAAACCTTGGAATAAAAACCAGACACACAAAGCATTGTTTGTGATGACAGTAATGAGACCAAACAGTCATCTCTAATTATCCTCCGTTTTCCACCATCTTTCTCATCTCTAAGGTGACGTTGTTCTGTCAGAAACCTTGGAATAAAAACCAGACACACAAAGCATTGTTTGTGATGACAGTAATGAGACCGAACAGCATTGTTTGTGATGACAGTAATGAGACCGAACAGTCATCTCTCTCAGCTGAGCTAGAAGAAAAGTCAATTTAAACAACAAGATTTAATTTCTGATAAACACTAAGTCTCTCAAGGCTGCTGTTTGTTTTTGACACTTGAGCCAGCCAAGTATTTTGATGTGGATTAAAAAAAAGAAAAAAAAAGTCATTCTGGAAAGGTCTGGGTTGTTTTGATTAGACAAAGAAGATTTTTGGCACTATTTTCGAGGTATGGGACCTGACCAGAGACCTTGAGAGCCAACATGGAGAAATTACTCTGTAAAGTAAAACAATGTAGTAATGGAACATGCTTGAAATGTTCTAGATGTGGCTGTGAATACGATGGTTTAAGAGTAGTGATTAAGCTAAACTGTGGGTCCAGGTCGGATAAGGGAAGAAATTAAGTTAACTGTGGGTCCAGGTCGGATAAAGGAAGAAATTAAGTTAAACTGTGGGTCCAGGTCGGATAAGGGAAGAAATTAAGCTAAACCATGGGTCCAAGTTGGATAAGGGAAGAAATTAAGCTAAACTGTGGGTCCAGGTCAGATAAGGGAAGAAATTAAGTTAAACTGTGGGTCCAGGTCAGATAAGGGAAGAAATTAAGTTAAACTGTGGGTCCAGGTCAGATAAAGGAAGAAATTAAGCTAAACTGTGAGTCCAGGTCAGATAAGGGAAGAAATTAAGCTAAACTGTGGGTCCAGGTCGGATAAGGGAAGAAATTAAGTTAAAACTGTGAGTCCAGGTCAGATAAGGGAAGAAAGTAAGTTAAACTGTGGGTCCAGGTCGGATAAAGGAAGAAATTAAGCTAAACTGTGGGTCCAGGTCGGATAAGGGAAGAAATTAAGCTAAACTGTGGGTCCAGGTCGGATAAGGGAAGAAATTAAGTTAAACTGTGGGTCCAGGTCGGATAAAGGAAGAAATTAAGTTAAACTGTGGGTCCAGGTCGGATAAGGGAAGAAATTACGTTAAACTGTGGGTACAGGTCGGATAAGGGAAGAAATTAAGTTAAACTGTGGGTACAAGTTGGATAAGGGAAGAAACTGAGTTAAACCATGGGTCCAAGTTGGATAAGGGAAGAATTTAAATTAAACTGTGGGTCCAAGTTGGATGAGAAAAGAATTTAAATTAAACTGTGGGTCCAAGTTGGATGAGAAAAGAAATTGAATTAAACCATGGGTCCAGGTTGAATGTGGGAGAAAGTTATTTAACATAACAGCTGAATCAAAGCTTCATCAATTAATTACTTCATTGACAGTGAAACATAAAACAATGGGCACAGTAGTATGGTTATCTTCAAAAAGGGGGATCTGAATCATATATAAAAAAATCATCAATTTCAATACTGTGTGAAAATTACAGCCAAAAATACAGTGTTGAAGTTGAAGCAGGTGCCTAATGCATTGCAAGAAGATTTCCCTAGCAATTCTCAAATTAAAAATGCCATTTCTGCAATGAAGAGTAAATATAAGAAGGATGGTATAATGCCCAGTATGATACCAGCATAGTCTGCAAAGAAGAGTAAATATAAGAAGGATGGTATAATGTCCACTATGATACCACCACAGTCTGCAATGAAGAGTAAATATAAGATGGTATAATGTCCAGTTTGATACCACCATAGTCTGCTATGAAGAGTAAATATAAGGATGGTATAATGTCCAGTACAATACCACCATAGTCTGCAATGAAGAGTAAATATAAGAAGGATGGTATAATGTCCAGTATGATACCACCATAGTCTGCAATGAAGAGTAAATATAAGAAGGATGGTATAATGTCCAGTATGATACCACCATAGTCTGTAATGAAGAGTAAATATAAGAAGGATGGTATAATGTCCACTATGATGCCACCATA
>NW_013677194.1:0-7618 GCF_000517525.1 Limulus polyphemus | reverse complement strand
TTCCATCATAACTTGTATTACTTCCTTTCAGTTATTAACCAGATATCAGGATTATATATCAGAAAACTTGCAACCTGTTTTGTACTGAGGATAGGTTTGTTTCATATTTATGTCCAACAGAGCCATTTGGCAGGAACTTGTTAAAAATAGGCCTAATGCTTTAAACACATGAAAAGCCTTCTGACATGATTTACAAGGTATACAAGTCCAACAATACACACAGAGTAAGCTCTGGATTATTCAACTATGTTGGACTTTGTGCATCGAGGTTATTTGATATTTTTTAAACATAACTAAAATGTTTCATTTTTCAAAGAATCAACAAGCTTTAATAAAAATTTGATGGTGACAACAAACCATTAACTTTTGTGCTGAAACTTAGTGAGATAGAAAGTCACACAATAACATTTCATAACAGACTTTACAAGTAACTCCTCGTTAAAACACACAGTTCTAAACATTAACATCATGTACAACAGTCAAACAATCCAGCACTAACTTTTGAAGTCTTGAGAAAATATAAATTACACAGAAAATGAACAAAAATTGGTTATTATATTTTTGTCTTTCTAAACTTCCCTCGAGTTTGTAGCCTAACTTTAACTACTATATCTTTTCTTTGCACTTTATTTTTTTGTTTAAGTTATCATCTTTAACATTTACAGCTCTTTTCCTTTACTTCATAATCATATTTCAGCATGATACATAGCAATGTTGAGCAATAATGAAATTAATGTGATTGGTTTTCTAAAGCTAGAAACCTCTCTCTCTCTCTTGTTTTTGTACTGGAATGTGAAATATGTAAAACAGATTAATAAAACTTATCTATTATTCTTAAACATACAAATTTTAAGGGACTCTTTTTAACTCTTTACAAAAACTTTTATAAACTTAAAAACAGGCTGAGCTTTGTGAGAGATTCTGTCTGACTGTGCACGATGAGTGTTTCTCACAATAAAACTTGTACTGAGGTGAGCACGATCTTTTTAAAGTTACTTATTACACTTTTAATAAAAGTTTTTTATGATTTTTTCATTGTTACAAATGTCCACATATGTTTTCCCTCTCTTTCAACTGTTTCTAAATACAACAAAAAGGAGGCTCACTTGAGTCAACAGAAATCTCTGTTAATTGTACATCAACTTCAGGTTTTTCTTTATTTTGTACAAAATACCTGTTGTATATATTTTTGTAGAATGGATTGTACCATAATACTGTCTCTTCTAGTTGTTCGGCAACAATATCTCATCAGGACTATTAATAACAGGGAAATAATGCAACATACATTCAAGATTAAAGAAATTTCACATCAGCTAGATATTTTGAATGTCTACTGACCTTATCTGGCCAGAAAACTAGAGATAAACATCTACATCAAACAGCCCTGGACACAATCCACACATTCTCAAGTCTTTCCCTTTTAACATTGCTGAGAAAAAATAGTGCAGCACCGTAAGGATGGCTCACAGAGATAAGACAAACATGAGATATTACAGCACCATAAGGATGGCTCACAGAGATAAGACAAACATGAGATATTACAGTACAATAAGGATGGCTCACAGAGATAAGACAAACATGAGATATTACAGTACAATAAGGATGGCTCATAGAGATAAACATCTACATCAAACAGTCCTGGACACAATCCACACATTCTCAAGTCTTTCCCTTTTAACATTGCTGAGAAAAAATAGTGCAGCACCATAAGGATGGCTCACAGAGATAAGACAAACATGAGATATTACAGCACCATAAGGATGGCTCACAGAGATAAGACAAACATGAAATATTACAGCACCATAAGGATGGTTCACAGAGATAAGACAAACATGAGATAAGGATGGCTCACAGAGATAAAACAAACACGAGATATTACAGCACAATAAGGATGGCTCACAGAGATAAAACAAACATGAGATATTACAGCACAATAAGGATGGCTCAAAGAGATAAGACAAACATGAGATATTACAGATGATACATCAAGACTTATATGATATGCCGAGTACGACTACAAGTGATTCAATTACCATAAGACAACCGAGTAACTACACTGATGTAAAATGTGTTATAAACTCTGTCTACTGACCAAATGTGAATCTTAGCAAATAACAAACAGTTTGAGATGAGCACCACAAAAAAACAATAAAGTGTATTATCACAAAGCAGAACTTGTAAGAAAACTCATCACCGACCATTTCTTTCAACTCTGTTGATCAAAAGGTATAATTGGATTTCTCTGTAGTTTGAGCATGGTTCGTATGATTAATTTTAGTATATAAAACTTATACAATGAAAACATGTAATGTCATTATAATGTCTATATAAGAAAACTCACCATCATGTTTATCATACTGGTATATATATTATGTTGTGACATTATTTATAAACACATAAAAATTACTTCTTTTCTTTGCTTCCTCTGAGCATATGTACATACAATCAGGTCAAGATCCCCTTGTCTTACCCTCTCCATACTGGCTCCTTTGAGCATGTGTACAAACAATCAGGTCAAGGTTCCCTTGTCTTACCCTCTGCATATTGGCTCCTCCAAACTAGCACGTCAAGGTCCCCTTGTCTTATCCTCTCCATACTAGCTTCTTTGAGCATGTGTACATACAATCAGGTCAAGATCCCCTTGTCTTACCCTCTCCATACTGGCTCCTCCAAGCAAGTACGCAAACTAGCACGTCAAGGTCCCCTTGTCTTATCCTCTCCATACTGGCTCCTTTGAGCATGGGTACAAACAAGCAGGTCGAGATCCCCTTGTCTTACCCTCTCTATACTGGCTCCTCCAAGCAAGTCCCCTTGTCTTACCCTCTTCATAAAGTGTGACACCATAAGCCTCTCTTCAGATGCACCAGACCTCCCATCCTAGATCATGTTTTCTAGATTAAGTCACAACTTAGCAGAAACTAAAACAGTAATGAAAAGTTTTCCATACTTTCCCAGTACGAGGAGAATAAAAGTTTTTTCTTTACCTCCTCGCCCCCACAATATGTTTCACAATCTATCAAACAAGAACAATGTTTGGTGCATATTCTTGGCCATCAGCTACCACCGCATGTGAAGACAGCCGACTGTCAGGAGCTCCTCCTCCAACATCATTTAACTGGACATATTCATTGCTTCCACTTCTCTTTTCGATCCTCAAACCCCTTCTTCTTCCTGCGATTCATCAATCAACGAGACAGGGAAATACTTGGAGACGTAGGAGCCACTACTTGTATCACATTCAGTCTTTCTTGGTATACAATTATCCGATTCTTTTTCATCCACAAAGTTACCTATTTTTCTGTCTGAGAAATCATTCACTGTTCTGCTTAGAATTGGTCAACAAGAATTGGAACAATTTCTTTATTATCTTCTTCTTGAGATTTAACTGATTCAGTTATCTTAGTGATTCTATCTTGTTCTTTAAAGGATGTTTCATTAACAGCTACAGACATGTTCTCACAGCTGGTACAAGAACTTTGTGGTGAAGTTTTTTCCTGGCTCATTCCCATTGGCTTTGATTCTATTCCAAACTTTGAGTAACCTGGAGTCTCCCTAAACATTTTTAGAGCATTGGGAAGGCTGACATATCCTCCAGACTTTGGCACTTTAGTTGGGAGGCCCAATTTGGCTTCTCGGAAGGGGACAACAGTTGGAGATGAGCTCAGAGTGGGTTTAGTAGTATCAGGTTTAGCTAGTACATACCGTTTTCTTGGCATTTTTATTAAGTAATCTGGTTTTGGTTCCATGTCTGAATTAGAGGTGGCTAATGACATTCCAACTGTCATATTGTTTTTATTATCATTTGAGGGGAAAGTTTGATTTGTGGAATTTCCTAAGATATTAATCACTCCAAATTTGGAGTACCCAGTTTTTGAAGTCAGATTTTGGAATTGATTTTGTGGCTGTGGCATACTAGAATCAAATGTTGAACCGAAACTTCTTGCTAACCCAAGCCTACAGTATGGTGGAACAACACAACTCTGATTGGTTACACAAACTGTCTGATCATTATCATAAATGTCAAACACAGAAGGCTCACTATTGGACAAGTTTCTAGTGAAGAGTGGCAGGCTGTTATTATCTTCAGATCGTCCCAAAATATCTAAAGAGCAGTACGGATGTTGATGTTGTGGATCAGGAACTCTTCTCTTTTCTTCCAGGTTACTGGCTTTACCTTCATTATGCAGCTCTTCAGTGTCTTGGAGTTCATCCACTGTGGGGAGGACCAATTTTCCCTGAAAAGGGGCTAAGAAGTGGTCACTTTCCACGAAGACAGCATCAGGAGTAACTGGACCAGTAAATTCAGGTTCTGTATGGCATTCTGATGAAAGGTGAGTACGGTTTGTGAAAGAAGAAGATAAACTGTCGCGGCCACCTACCGAACTGTAACCACTACTGTCTCCACTAGGATTCCTCCTATACGTAGTACATTGAATCTTCCTCTGGATCAACTAAAACAAGAGTTAATATACGTGTATACTTCTTTCGTGCTCGTCACAAAATACAAGCTCTTTTATCTCAACAACAGGTTGCAAGTTTTCTGATATATAATCCTGATATTTGGTTAATAACCGAAAGGAAGTAATACAAGTTATAATGGAAGCTCTTTTATCTCAACATAATACCAGTATGGTACCACCATAGTCTGCAATGAAGAGTAAATATAAGAAGGATGGTATAATACCCAGTATGGTACCACCATAGTCTGCAATGAAGAGTAAATATAAGAAGGATGGTATAATACCCAGTATGGTACCACCATATTATAATCCATATAGATTTCATCATGTCATATTTTCATTAATATTTAGTTTTGTTTTCATTTTAGAAGTTGTGCCAAGCTTCATTGATCAAAACAACCTTATATCACCAGTTTCCAGAATGACTCCCAGTTGACCATCCTAGGCTCAGTGCCAAAAGATGTTTGTACAGCAGGTGTTAAAGTAAGGAAACACCTTTTGTAAACACTTCAAGACAGGGTTAAACACCTTCTTGCTATGGAAAATATAATTCAACCCTGAGATAAGGACAGTCACTTTAATGCAGAGTTATCTTTTTTAGAGACAAAATAACAAATCAACATAATTAAGTATCAAAACCACACTTAAAACTCTACTGTACTTGTGATAAACAGTTATTTACAATTCAATAAACTGAGTACTGTAGTTTCAATCAAAACTACATCACATCAGCCAGCTTTACATGATTTGGATAATATTTCTTCTCAAAATCAGTTAGAAATACAAAGTCACAAGCAGAAGTTAAGGGGTTATATAGAAGGCAATATTAGTTGGCAAATATTTTATTGATTCAGTGCCTGCCAGAAGGGAAACAAATCCTGTACACACTTTTATCCTTCTCACAAAGCCACAGAATCAAACAGAAATGAAGACATAAAAAACACACACAAAATTTTATTCCATACTAAACAATTTGAACGATTACAAAAAAAACAAGTGTGTTTTTCAGAAAGACATGACAAACATGTCTTGTCATACAGGGGCAATCTTGCCGATGTCTTGTTATACAGGGGCAATCTCACCGATGTCTTGTCATACAGGGGCAATCTCACCGATGTCTTGTCATACTTATGACTAAGCCCACCCAGAAAAGATGCACAGTTTAAACGGTATCTTCGTCTCCTGCTCGTACAACAAGGTTGACAAGTATACGATACCTGTGTGACTCAGTATCAACTACACGTGTGTGATATAAGGTCAGCAGCAGTGATGCCACCACTGATCAGCCGTCATGACAAATTGAGCAAAATGAAAACTATGTGGAAGTATAAACTAACATCTGAGATCGTCGTTCTCTCAGCAAATACAGCAAGTTATATAACCACCATTATGCTATCTTGAAACTTTAATATCTTATACAATTAAAATATAATGTCATAGATTTGACAAATATATATATATAGTGCTCTGAATTTCTTTTTGTAGTTTAATTTGGAAAGTTTACTTTGACCTTTACAAAGAACTATTCCAGTCCAACTAAAACTCATATCTCCAAGTAATCTTAACACTAAATCAGTATAAATTTTCTGGAAAATTCATAATATACAATGAAATATCAAACCTAATAACATCTGAAGCATATTATTTCATAAATATATTAATTAATAATATACCATAGCCAAATTCCAAGTGTGATCTTCACTATAAAAGATACAAGCTTTTGTGCACCTTCAAATGGGTTGGTTATGTTAACTAAATCATTTAGACCTTTAAAAAACATATCCGAGCTTTGGGTGGGATCCTCGTATACAGTTTCCCATGAGAAACTGTGTTTCACTTCATTTGTCTAAGTCTAAAATTCTGAAAGACTGTATGACTCATGTCACAATACCTGTTAAACATTTTAATTTGTTCTGAAAGAGTTAACATGTTTTAACTCAACTGAAACCGTTGCCCCAGCAAGCTTGCTGACTGTAAATGTCTAGCTCAACAGAAATGTGTTATGTCTAAGTTGTTCTGAAAGAGCTAACATGTTTTAACTCAACTGAAACCGTTGCCCCAGCAAGCTTGCTGACTGTAAATGTCTAGCTCAACAGAAATGTGTCATGTCTAGTTTGTTCTGAAAGAGCTAACATGTTTTAACTCCACTGAAACCGTTGCTCCAGCAAGCTTGCTGACTGTAAATGTCTAGCTCAACAGAAATGTGTCATGTCTAGTTCGTTCTGAAAGAGCTAACATGTTTTAACTCAACTGAAACCGTTGCCCCAGCAAGCTTGCTGACTGTAAATGTCTAGCTCAACAGAAATGTGTCATGTCTAGTTCGTTCTGAAAGAGCTAACATGTTTTAACTCAACTGAAACCGTTGCCCCAGCAAGCTTGCTGACTGTAAATGTCTAGCTCAACAGAAACGTGTCATATCTAAGGTTTACTTCAATACAAAACTATTTTAACACCTTAAATTATATAGAGAACAGTGTGTGTGTGTGTGTGAGGGGGGGATTCATTGGCCAGGTAAACTCTGGTGTTCATTTTTGTTAAGAAGACCCTTTTCATATTTGATCATTACTTATATGTCTAAAATTACAAAACTATAGTGAATAAGCTATTTATTTTTGCACAACTGTCTTGAATTATTTAAAATAATTAAGCCATACATTAAACTACTTATATTCACGTCTAAGAGAGCACATGTCAAAGATATTTTTCTTTCATCGCATAAATATATTCATACTAATTACAGTATAAAATCTACTAAACCATCTGTATAATTAAATAAGCAATGAAGAGTAAATATAAGAAGGATGGTGATGTCCAGTACGATACCGCCATAGTCTGCAATGAAGAGTAAATATAACAAAGATGGTATAATGCCCAGTATTATACCACCATAGTCTGCAATGAAGAGTAAATATAAGAAGGATGGTATGATGTCCAGTACGATACCGCCATAGTCTGGATTCTTATATTTACTCTTCATTGCAGACTATGGTGGTATCATACTGGACATTATACCATCCTTCTTATATTTACTCTTCATTGCAGACTATGGTGGTATCATACTGGACATTATACCATCCTTCTTATATTTACTCTTCATTGCAGACTATGGTGGTATCATAGTGGACATTACACCATCCTTCTTATATTTACTCTTCATT
>NW_013677193.1:0-12780 GCF_000517525.1 Limulus polyphemus | reverse complement strand
GTTGAGTGTATCGGTAAAGTTATATTCGGAAAGAATAAACCAGATTTATTAAGTAAGGACTTCTGTCGCTAAAGTTTCGTCGGAACGAATTTACAGGAAATCAATTAACAAACGGAGACGTAACAATATTCTTAATTTAAAATAGAATTAACTTAAATATTTCCCTCTTGTAATAGAAGCGATTTTGCATTCCTTCTTATACAATCTTCCACAAAATATTTTGCCATATTTGTACCTGTTTAATAGTTAGAAGGTTTTACCTTTACGGTACTATTATACTTGCTTTTGCAGAATTGCTGAATGTAAAAGTTATGACAATACCAGTCTAGTATTGCGTGATCATAAGGTCAGAATGTAACAGTAATTCATTAGTATCCAAAGGTCAGGCTAGAAAATCTAACATAAGAGACATCCATGATGTGTTTTGTTTTAACCAAAGCTACACAACAAGCTATCTGAACTCTGCTCATATCTAACAAGTGGGGCTTTGGTCCTTCCCAAAAGACTCGGCACGGCCCGGTGGTAAGGGCACTCGACTTGCAATCTAAGGGTCACGGGCTCAAATCCCCGTCCCATCAAACACGCTCGCCTTTCAGCCGTGGGGGCGTTACATGTTACGATCAATCCAATTCTGCGTTGGCAAAAGAGGAGTCCAAAAGTTGGCGGTGGGTGGTGGTGACTAGCTGCCTTTCCTTTAGTCTTACACTGCTAAATTAGGGACGGCTAGCGCAGATAGCCCTAGTGTATCTTTGCGCGAAATTTCAAACAAACAAACCTTCCCAAAATAATATTAGCATTGTTTTCATTGTTGCTCTTCTTCTTCTTCATATCAAACAATCTCGAACAAAACAGATAATCGTTTATTTTTGTTTTTTCTGATTCTTGAAATCAAAGTACAGTTGTTTGTAATTTTCCACGAAGAATGTTTGTGATAAAAGAAGGGTAAGTTGTTGTTTTATAAGCTGATTTTGATACAAACCAAGAAACTTTTATGCACACGGTAAAAACATAGACATCCCAATATTTAATCGATAAACTAGTAATTATTTGTTGTTATTGTTTTTTAAATTGGTGAGAAATTAAGAATGGGAATGGAAAATGTGCACAATACGATCCACACATACATATGTATTTATTTTTCATACGTACAATTCCACTTACATGCATCTATAGTTGAAAACATAGCATCAGTCCCAAGTAGGGTGGAAGCAAACAGGAAGGCATATTACCATTCTTATATTAGCCAGGGTATATACCGATATGAATGGAGATCGACCGCGGGGTGTGGCGTTTGTAATTGCCCGAGCGCTGTTGTTGGGAGGGTTTATTTCAAAGTAGTCACGTGAACCCCGTTTTTAGTCTTAATATTAACGAAAGGAACGCGAGATTTTATTATTTCATGCATATTCTCACCTATACTCGTTAGTTGAACAGACTACGTATTTCACTTCTCTATAGGCGTGCTAATGACTCTCAGCTATCGCATGTACCCACTTCCCTCCCTTTTGAAGATGGCGTCCACGGTTGAAATAGGTTTGTGTACAAAGAATAATTATAAAAGATATCATACGCACGAGTCCTGATCACACATGTGTCTTTTACACATGGAACGATGTTGAGGTAAAAACTGTCCACCTATTAATTATACTCGTAATTACATATCTGAATCTTTACTAACACACATACATATGAACTCGTGTTTATAATGTGTTATTGTCAAACTTTAGTTAGGTAACTTTCCACAAGCCCTATTTTGCCCAATGCTATTGTAAGCTATCAGCACGTGTTCGCTGAACAACACACACACACACACGGAGGTTCATAGATAGGTAAGGTAGAGAGATAGACGAGTATGTCCATAAAATGTAACACAAACTTAATTATACCTTAAATTACTACTAAAAGTCCTGTGGCGTTTTGATGGTTATTCAAATATGGCATCTTGTGAGGGCGCTTATATCGTTTCTACAACAAGAAGTTTGTAATTAAGCACAAAACTACACAATGAGCTATCTGTGCTCTGCCCACCACGGGTATCGAAACCCGGTTTCTAGTGAAGTAAGTCCGCAGACATACCGCTGTGCCACTGTGTGTGTGGGTGGGGGGGGGGACACACAACAAGAATACAAAAGTACATGGTAGTTTGAGTTCTACAGACATTTCAAGTATCTATAATGTTTCTTTGGCTTTAAAATACCGACACAGTAATAATTTTAATATTTAATTATGTTTCACATAGCTTGTTGGTTAGAAGTTATTTTGGGGCACGTCCCCCTGCACTCCCCCAAATCCCCCGATCCTGTTATAAAATAAATTGTAGATATAGTATTATCTTGTATTAAACTTGTACGGTTAAAATGCTGTATTTTAAAGTATTAAAATCACTGTATGTTTAAAATTATTACCTGTAATGTACATGAATAGCATAGCTAAATGTTTGTTTATAGTGTGGAGAAGCTATATTTAAACTCCAGATAATATTTTGTATTTTAATGTCTCAGATATGCCCGTTGGTTATACAAATTTAATGGTTAAATTATAAACAAATAAAATGCCTGAAATGCAGCCTACATGAGCACATGTGAATTCAAGGGCATGAAATCTATTAGGATTTAGCTGGTGCTCCGGGACAAAACATTTTACCACTACACTACTACAGTTAGGCGGTATTTAAAAGAAACTCTACCACTACATTACTTCAGTTAGGCGGTATTTAAAAGAAACTCTACCACTACATTACTTCAGTTAGGCGGTATTTAAAAGAAACTCTACCACTACACTACTACAGTTAGGCAGTACTTAAAAGAAACTCTACCATTACACTACTACAGTTAGGCAGTATTTAAAAGAAACTCTACCACTACACTATTTCAGTTAGGCGGTATTTAAAAGAAACTCTACCACTACACTACTACAGTTAGGCGGTATTTAAAAGAAACTCTACCACTACACTACTTCAGTTAGGCGGTATTTAAAAGAAACTCTACCACTACACTACTTCAGTTAGGCGGTATTTAAAAGAAACTCTACCACTACACTACTACAGTTACGTGGTATTTAAAAGAAACTCTAAATCGTGACATCGCACAAGAGACAACAATGAGATCTCAACAAAATGTATATTGCGTAAATTATTGTTTTCATATTGGTGGTCAGACAAAAGAAAAGACGAACTGTGAAATGTTGAATATATATATATATACTTTAATCTCTGTTACTTCTAGACTGTTATTTGCTTTCAGGGTTTTTGATTTTATGGAAATTTCCAAAACAAATTTTTTGCCACTGCCTTAAAAGAAAGACATGAGATTTTCAATTTTGGGGTTTTCCGTAAGTTGGAGAGAACATATGTTAATTACAGGAAATTATATATTATTTCCTAAAGTATTGCCAAACTTTCAACATTATTCCGAAAATTTTAAGCTTCAAAACTGTCAATATTAGGCTTAAAAACGATAAGCACACAGCGCTAGAAACCGGGTTTTGATACCCGTGGTGGGCAGAGCACAGATAACCCATTGTGTAGCTTTGTGCTTAATTCCAAGCAAAAAAAAATAGAGAAACATCTAAGTAAAGAATATTTTAACAACTACGAGAATTTACTAGTGATTGTCAGTGATATGGATTTTTTACATTTGATCTGTTTTAATCGAGTTCAACTATCATCATATCAAAAAATCCCATTTTCTCTCTGTTGTATTTTTAATGATTAATTTTTTTTAAAGAGCTTAATTCTGCATTTCTTGATACACGTGGCAATTTTATTTCTCATCTATCTAATTATGTATTAACGGGGATTAAGAAAAATGTATTATAAAGTGTTTTAAAGTTTGTTTTAGCCCGTAATAATAATATCGAATTTTGTGATAACCTTACACGTTTGAACTATTGTGATAACCATCCTGCCTGTGGCGAAACGTTTTTGTGAAAACCCATATAAGTACGCTGGCCTTTCAGGTGTAGATCTTGTATTAAATCACATTGTGATTTTGTGAATTTCTTTGTTTGTCTGCGAATTTATCTTGCGTTTTGAAGCTAGTAGTGCAAACTTGGCAGGCGGATTCGGGGTGAACCAGGGGGTGTCTTTATATATATATGTATATGATGCAGAATTCCCTACCAAGAAGGTACCAAGGAGGTGCTGAAACACGTCCAGAAGGTCACCCAGACATGATGGAGTCTGGGAGTAGGTGTTCAGGGTCGCTGAACTATAATCTGACATCGTATTTGTGTTCCTGTCCTTTGTCGATCTTCGGAGCTCCATGTTTAAAATTGCGTTCATATCTCTACTCTCAAGCTAGCGGAACCAGTCTTGGCACATGTGCTCAGGTACCACAAGCGGGTGTGCTAATTTTTTATTTTTTTTTTTGGTACAAATCCCACTTTAAAAGTAATTGGGGGTAATAGTGGAGTTCGATCGGTACATTGGGTCTTCTGTGAACCATGAGGAAGCTTTGAACTCCAAATCGCGGGTATTTTATGTTAATTCGTATATATTTTGAAGAAAACCTCTTAAAGACAGTAAAGAGGAGAAATGTGATATGGATAACTTAAAATCTAACAAGCGAATTGTCATCACTAACCCAGATAAAGATAACGATGTTATGATTATAGATAGCAGAGGTTATATTGGAAAGGATAAACAGATTGTCAGTGAATCTACCACTACACTACTACAGTTAGGCGGTATTTAAAAGAAACTCTACCACTACTAAGTTTTCCAGACAATTGCAAAAGAAAATAAATTAAAAAGATATTTGTTAGATCTGAAGAAACAAAACGTTATCGATAAAAGGATCTACAACAATAGTTGATCAACTGGTTCTCATGAAAGAATCTAAACATTATTGATAAAAGGATCTACAACAACAGTTGATCAACTGGTTATCATGAAGGTATTTTCTACGATGACCAAGGATTCAGAAAACCTCGTTATTCTATTTGAACTTTAGAGTCTAATATATGTTATTGCAACTATAACTTGGCCAGATTATTTTTAATGGAGTTCGTTTGCAACAACTACACCCTGTGATATAGCTTATAGCTTTGAATTTAAAAGAAATGGTTAATATAGCTAACCTTGTTATTGAATCTGTATTTACAAACATAACTTTAGATGCCCCCCTCCAGTGGCGCAGCGGTATGTTTGCGGACTTACAACGCTAGAAACCGGTTTTCGATACCCGTTGTGGGCAGAGCACAGATAGCTGGGGGCAAATAAATAGGTTAAGCAGACAAACATTTACAAAAATATTCGAATTTGCAACTAAAGAGTTTTTATTTTCGTTTTTTGTTTTCAACTTGTCACGTACTATATACTAGAGACCAATTTTCTTAAATTTGAAACGTGTAAAAACTTTACACGTTAGACTCGGTGGCTAGTTTTAAACATACTGTTAAGAGTTTCTGTTGGGTTAGTTTTGTACGTATAGTTAAGAGTTTCTGTTGGACATAGATACAGCTCTGTACCGAGCTGGTACTCAAATAATACTCTATAAAGTCACGTAACGAAAAAAGTATAACAATTATGTGGATAATATGTAAGAATACTTATTTCCTAGCTTGTCTCCTCTTCGGAAATTTTTCCGTGTTCTACTTGACAAGTTTAATTTTGTTTTTTAGCTTTGAATTAAAAAGAAATGTTTCTGCATGGTTTACAACAATTTATTAGGGAGTCGAATTGAAAACTACGAAAAGAACACGGATACAGAAACGTAATGAGGGTTTGATAAGTAACACTAGCATGACGGCTGTGTGGGTTTTATACTCAGGTGAATGTATCAGTCAATTTAGCTGTTACGTCACGGTTACTTCATATAATGGAAAGTAGTTGAGTATGGCGTAAGTTATAATAACATCAGCCCACCAACATCTCCACCTGGTGGAATCCAAAACATCTAACAAGAAAATTAAGGGAGAAGTGCGGAGAACATTTTTATAATAGCTCTTGATGTCGTTAAAAGTTGCCCACAGGCTATTTCAACTTGGGTGTTCTCTTTACAGGAAATATTTATGAACAGAAGTGAGAACCTTGCTGTATTTAATAAAGCAACACATTAACCCATGGAAAACAAGTGGAAGACCTCTTGAGTCCCTGCCTTCATTTCCTATGATCTTACAATAGTTTTCTATCGAGAGTGTTACCATCTGATGCGATTTTGTATCCAGTGTTTCTGGTTATAATGGACAATAAAGTGAATTTATAAAGATGTATGTAAGTTTGTTACATTAATCAAGCTATGACACATTAACTCTTTGGGGTATCAGTTAATGTAAGTGAACCTATATATTTTCTGATTTCATTGACACATATTGGAACAGAAAGGAAAATTATAATTTCTTTGTGCTTTATTTTCTTCACAAGAACATATCATGGTTCTTTCATGCACGAATTTTTTAACTTCTGCTTAATTCGTCAAATTAGATAACTGGAGCATTATGTAATTAGATAAAGTTTTGGTTTGTTTTGAACTTCCTGCAAAGCTACTCGAGGGCTATCTGTGCTAGCCGTCCCTAGTTTTGAAGTGATAGACTAGAAGGAAGGCGGCTAGTCAACACTATCCACAGCCAATTCTAGGACTTCTCTTTTACCAACGAATAGTGGGATTGACCACCACATTATAACAACCCCTCGGCTGAAAGGGCAAGCGTGTTTGGTGACAAGGATTCGACCCCGCCACTCGCAAATTACGATTCAAGCGCTCTAACTGGCAGGCATATAAAATAATTAATTAATAATTAAGGGAACAATAGGATTTTTAAGTTCTATGTCTGAGAAAAATTTAAATTATTCATTATTAAAATTGTAAAATGAGTCTAAAGAACTAAGCCTGCAATATATAAGATAAGACTGAAAATACTAAATACAGTTGTAACACTGATTTTTCTAATATTTATGTACATGTAACACTATACACTACTCCAGATACTGAGAAAAAACCCCATCAGAAACTGATATACAGTTATGTATTGAGATATATCTTATCTGTTTATCAGCTGATAAAGCATGAGCTGTACCTTGAGCTTTATTTTGCCCGTTTAAACTGATAAAGATTCGCTGTATCTTAAACTTTATCTTACAGTTTAAGCTGATAAAGCTGCGCTGTATCTGAAACTTTATTTTATCAGTTTAACCTCTTAAAGGATTAGCTTTGCCTTAAACTTTGTAATTCCAGTTAAGCGCTGTAAAAGCATAAATATAGAACATATTAATACATTTCTTTCGTATCTAATAACGGGAAATATGTTACTATTAACACAATAATAAATATCTGAAACATATCTCTAAACACATACATTAATACTTTTGCTGTTGTTTCCTCAGTTCAGTGCTTCACTAAATCAGTAGATATTTTGAATCTATGGTTACTTACAATATTATTGTCGGTTAAAATCTAACATCATATGTTTCTCAATTGCACACTTCTTAACAATATGCATAAATAATGATGTTTTTCATTACGCATTCAAAGAGTCGTAAAGTTATGTAATTTATTGCTTCTGTGAGTCTCTGCCTTTGTTGATATAGTTTGGAAATTATTTTATGTAATAATATGCTTATATTTCTTCCAACAATGGAGCGGTTCTTTTGAATACGAATGTATATATATAAATGTAAGTAATTTTAAACGCTTCGAGTAAGATTGCTTGACCATGCATATTCGTCTTATAAATCATACTTTCATAATGAGTCTTGTCAACTTTAATATTATTTTTAAACGTTACTTTATTTTCCATTAACACAAATGACGGTGAAACGTTTCTGCTAATAACAGTTTACCTTTATTTATTTGTTCTACCTATTTCAACCTCAATTATCTTGCAAATAGTTCTTCCCTGTTACCTTTTATTTGTTTGTTTAAATAGTTCTTCCCTGCTATCCTTTATTTGTTTGTTTAAATAGTTCTTTCTTGCTACCTTTTATTTGTTTGTTTAAATAGTTCTTCCCTGCTATCTTTTATTTGTTTGTTTAAATAGTTCTTTCTTGCTACGTTTTATTTGTTTGTTTAAATAGTTCTTCCCTGCTATCCTTTATTTGTTTGTTTAAATAGTTCTTCCCTGCTATCCTTTATTTGTTTGTTTAAATAGTTCTTCCCTGCTATCTTTTATTTGTTTGTTTAAATAGTTCTTTCTTGCTACCTTTTATTTGTTTGTTTTAGTTTAAAGCTTGAAAATGTATCTCCATAGATTATAAACTATTTCTTACTCATTATCTGTATCTTAAGAAGACGAATACACACACAAATTTTAAACAGTAATCTATTTTTATATCTGAATTGTCTACTTTGTGACACGAGTATTCATCAAGTTGACTCCAAGTTGTGGCATTACACTTGCTACAGAACCGTGATATATATAGTCTTTGAAGTTGTAAATGATGTGGCAAACCCAGTTCAATATGCAGCTGTGCCGACTACGGTAGATCGTCTGAGCTTTCCAACAGAAGATAATTCTTTAGCCTTATGCTAATATGTTCTCTAGTGACAATGGTCACGTATAGAGGTTTAGAGATACCTTGAGGTACTATTCTTCACATTTACATTTTTGTTTATGAAATGATCAAGTGGCTTTGGTAACAGGTGCATTCTTGGAGAGTTAACTCAACTGTGATATGTATATAGTGGTTAGTTCCCTCGATCTAGACTAATTTGTATTTTTAATTTCATCTGAGAAAGAACTCTCACCAACAGAAGAGTACTGTTGTGTTTTCGTCCTGCGCACTCTCTTGGATGTAAAAAAGAGTATATTTGTCTTTCAAGGTCTATTAATCACGTTGTTTTTCATTGTAACACGTCTCTTTCCTTCAACACAGTCAATTGAGAAATCCAGATTAACTCTGCAATACATGTTTTATTAACCTCTAGTTATCGGATTAACTCTGCACGACATGTTCTATCAACCTCTAGTTATCACAGTCACCTATCTTTATTTTAAGGTTATCAACACTGAAAATATCAAATCTCTAAACCTCTTTTCTAATCACTCTTTATAAATATAATCTGAATTGTTGAGTTCATCATGAATATAATGACTCAACATTTTTTCAATCAACAGTAATCTGAAATCGATAGGTAACAATGAGATACAGAACTCCACAAGAACATATCCCCTTTCCAGCTTTTCGTCTTTCCGATTGGACAGACACATAGAAATGAAAGGGGGGGGGAAAGGTGAAATGAACAGAGAAACAAATAAACACATCGTAAGGATAGACTAATTCAAACCGAACGACTAATAAAATTATTTCTAAAATAACTTTTGTTATTTGTTATTTACCGTCAAATTTGTTTTGATTATATAAATAAATAAACATGTTGTGTATCTATCCATTTTAAATAAATATTTGCACGTCGTTATGAATGTAGGTTTGTTTGTTTGTTTAAGGTTAAGCACAAAGCTACACAATGGGCTATCTGTGCTCTGCCCAACACGGGTATCGAAACCAGGTTTCTAGCGTTGTAAGTCCGCAGACATACCGCTGTGCCACTGGGGGGGGGGGCAATGAATGTAGGCTAAACAAACAAAGAGCCATTATTCCCAGTTCTTAGAATGTAAATGAATAAATGGCTTGAAATGCACTAAATAATTATAAAATAACTTGATTTTATAATATCTTAGCAGTGACAAGGCAAAACCAATCATTTTTCTTTTTTTTTTTTTGTAAATCGGACATCTGATGATCTGCCATGTTATCTGAAACGCAAATGATTGATCGTTGAGCTTAAGTTTGTAGACGTGGCTTTATACAGCTACAGTTTATGACACTTCATTCAGCATGGAGTGTGATTGCTGAGAACAGCCTGTCACTAGATGTTGTATCCCTAAAATCAGTTTTGATAAGGTCCTGCAGAATCCTTGACCAGTCTTCTGAAATAGCCCCTGGAATCACTTTACAGGATGCAAGGGGTCTCCGTAGAGCATCTCATACATTCATGGTGAGTGTGTAGACCACTCTATTCCATCAATTCTTTCTTCTCAAGAAATGTATCGACCACTACGCATGAGCCAGGACCATTTGTACCAGCAAATGACAATATGAAAACTCGTAGAGCAGGGCTCCTATGATGTGTGGTATTAATGGTATCATTCCACAAGGTATAGAGATTGGTAATCAGTCAAAGCGTATTTTCACCTATACTAATATTCTATCACTGTTATGAACATTGTGTTCCTGCATGAAAATGGAGTGTATTTGGTTCCACGTTTTTTTTTTGTTTTTTTTTAATGATCGCACACCTATTATATGACTGAAGGACGAAATGCGACTTATCTGTAAAGATAATGTTACTACCCATATTAATGCTCCGACGGACATATTCATGGCGCCATTGTAGGTGAGTTACTTTGCACCTTGCTCTGACTTGACTTTATTGTGTGTCTATTTCTAACAACCTGTCAATTGACGATAGCATAATCTGCTTATGTTGTAGATAGCAAGATGCCTTATCAAAGTTTTTGACCAATGGTTTGTAAGCAGTTCCGTATTCTGTTGACAATAATTAGAGATACTTAAAATGAATTCGTAAAGTATATTGATTAGCCATTTTCCATTCGTTCTAAGTCTTCTGTGATTAGCTAGCTTCTATTCCTTCTAAGTGTTCTGTGATTAGCTAGCTTCCAGTCGTTCTAAGTCTTCTGTGAGTAGCTAGCTTCTGTTTGTCCTAATGCTAACGTGAGTAACCAGCTTTCATCTGTCCTAAGGCTACTGTGATTAGCCAGCATCCGTTCGCTCTAAGACTCTCCACACTAGTAAATATCTAAACGCTTTCTATGAAGATGATCCGTGGGCCGTGAACAATTTGGACCACTTTAAACTCTATTCACTTCAAAGTGATAACTCAGACAAGATTGTATAAACCACTATGTATATATATATATATATATATCCTAAACGCCAAGTTTCTAAACATTTGTACTTCAAATCACATAACTCATCATCAGACGACAGATATTCATAAAAATAGCTGAGATATTGTTTAATAACAGTGATTTCGTCTTCTCATAATTATAATATTACCACTTCTGAACATTTTATAGCTTTCTCCTATGTTTTAAATAATGTCTTAAGACAAAAAATCAAGAACGTTCATCTTGGTACGTTCAAGTTTTTGGAATTACAAAATCTGGTTTGTTAACGTTGTTAAAGTTAATAACATCCAACTCCAAATTTACGTATATTTCAACTTAAGCTTAAGGCAAAAGCTTTCCTACCTTATGTTCGTTAATTTTTTATGTATTAAAAAGATGCGCAAGCAACTATTAAACACTTTAGTGTTAGGCACGATTTTATATCAAGAATGTTTTATTCTAATACTCAACGTTTCTGGTATACTTTGAGCATTAGACTAAAATAAAAAAAAATGAAGAGAAAAAAATGGTGTGTCTGTTTATTCAATATTTCATAAACCGACAAGATTTTAGTATTAGTACTACTGCATTTAAAAGAAAATCTTCCAAATATTTGTAAATTATTCCAGAAGATAAAAGGTGGGCACATCAGACTTTTCTCTGTTGGTTTGTTTGGTAGGAGTCAATGAAAATGAATAATGTGTTTTTCAGTGAAAACCTCTACGTACGTATCACACATTAGAAACTCTGAGTTTTTCTCATTTATTGTCATTAATTAGTTGCATAACAATTGTTGAGAAATTACCACAGATTTGAACACATACCAGCACTGACGTTTTTCTCTTTGGTACGTGATTAGGATGAGTTTCCTGTTCGTTATATAATCATAAAGAACGAGTTTACTTTTTTCACGCCTTGTTAACGTGGACTGACGGTAAAAACGTGATTTGGGTTAGCTCATACACTAAATATGCTTTATTTTAATGTATTCTTACGAGACACAGTCACACCCAAATTCACTGCAACATATCAGTGTTTTTAAATAGATGATTTATTATATGGGTGTAAGCATAATTAATCAAGTTTAATAATATGAATCAAACACATGATGTTATAATAACTTTATAAACGCCACAGCGGTTTGTTGAACTTGTTTCAAGTTGAGTATATTAATTATTGATGTCTGTGTACAAAATACATTTGATATTCCACACTTAAAGTGTAAGATACTTTGACCTCAAACTATCAAAAACGTATCTTAATGAAGGTACTAGCATTAGTTAAAATAATAATATTGTTTCATGAACTCATTTTGATAATACCTTCAATTAACTTTTATGTACCTATTATAAACTCGATACCATGTCACATATAGTTTCAAGTCAACAGTAGCTTTTCTGAAATTTATTTTCATATTGTGGAATTAATACGAAAAACTATAGGTAAAAGGTCTCAATGATGAAGTACGACTGTTACAATGTACGTCACATACAGCATGTTTTCTTTTTTAGTCTTAATAACTCTCTGTATTTGTACTGAATAATATTATTCGTTTTAAATGCTGTAGCCAGAATTCGTAGTTGTATATAATACATTAACATTTTTCAGATATACTAACCAAAGGCGTATCTCTGTTTTCAGAAGTTAGTGACACAGATGATTGCGATAGTTCTATATAATACATGAACATTTTTCAGATATACTAACCAAAAGCGTATCTCTGTTTTCAGAAGTTAGGGACACAGATGATTGCGCTCGTTCTATATAATACATGAACATTTTTCAGATATACTAACCAAAAGCGTATCTCTGTTTTCAGAAGTTAGGGACACAGATGATTGCGCTCGTTCTATATAATACATGAACATTTTTCATATATACTAACCAAAAGCGTATCTCTGTTTTCAGAAGTTAGGGACACAGATGATTGCG
>NW_013677192.1:10978-14328 GCF_000517525.1 Limulus polyphemus | reverse complement strand
CCTGAAGACATTCGAGATCTTCGACTTGAAGGGTCCAGGTCTCACAGCTGTAGAAAAGAACGGCTCTTACTGTGGTCCTGTACACCCGTCCCTTAAGTTTAAGAAAAATCCCTTTGTGATGCCAAAGATGTCTCAAGTCATGGAAGGTTGCTCTGGCCTTCGTGATTCTCGCATCTATTTCACGCTTCAGGTTTCCCTCCGAGCTCACGCAACTTCCCAAGTAAGTGAAGTGATCCACCACGCTCAATTCCTCGTTTCCCAGCATAAGGGGCGACGCTAGTGCAACAATATTCTGAAGTAACACTTTACATTTTGAGGGAGCGAAATGCATCCGAAAGGAGGGTATAATACACAGTAAATATAATATATAATGCCAGTATAACTGATGACCACATATAGACAGATAGAAATGCTTTCCTACATTCAAATATATAATTATGCATTTAGCAAAATACAATATTTTCTGGTATTAACTTTCCTCCTAAATTTGTTTTTTGAAACATATCACATACAGAATTACTTCAAAATAAAATAGACTTGTTAAATTTACAGACTCTTCCCTGAATCTGACATGTGAGTCTACGCAAGCAGTGATGAACACCAGTTGACACTGCTGACGTATATTCTTGTAATGCCACTATGTTTTCTGAATTTCAGATAAGCACACAGCTAACAATGCTATTATTTAAGTTGCGATTGGTTTTATTTGACTGCAACACTGTACATTCGGAGATAAAACGAGAAACTGACCATCAGTTTTAATTCTGAAAAGCATATTCCTACTACAGCTATAATTTTATACACAGAATGTTCTTTTCCAAAAACTTGTAATAATCTGTTTAAATCTTTCTTCTTCAAAGCCTTCCCTTGGAAGATTTCATTGTTTAAACAGCTAAAATCAGTTACAAATTGAAAATGCATAACTGAATTGTTCTGAAAGCAAATTGTGTGGTTTGGAACTTTACAGTTCTTGATGCAAATGGTAAATAACAGCAATAAAATAAAACATCTTTCCTGACACAAATATGATATATTGGATCTTGTGATATAAAAATATAGGTAGAGCTAATAACAAAACTTACCAGTCTGTACAGCATGGGCCTGTTTCATATGTTTAACCAATTCTCCTTTGAAATTTATCTGGCAAACAGGACACTTGGAGTCTATGATAGTTGCAAAATGACTCTGCCTAACATGAAGCCTTAACTTGTAAGGCTGAGGTGTGCAGAAATTACAATGACGACAGACAAATGTTTTCATGCTATGAACAGTTTTCATGTGGTCAAGGTGTGATAGAATGGTTGATGATGGATATGAACACATGCTACAGTAGAAAAATCTACCCAAAAATGAAATCTGGGACTCTGGAATATTGCGAACTACTTTTCCATGCACAGAAGAATAATGTTCTTGAACTTGAGTGACGTTTCTTAGGAGAACTTGACAAAAGCGGCACTTAGATTTCAAAACAGTGTTTTCATTCACATTAGAAGGCATGCATACAAACACGTGGTTCTCATTATACTGAGCCTTTTTGATCGTGGAAGCTAGATCATGAACCTTACGGTAATGTTTCTCAAGGTCACGGACGGTTTTCAGGTGAATTTTGTCGGGACAAATCATACACTTTTGTAATTTTTCAGTAGGTGAAAAAACCTGAGAAAAGAGATATACTCCCTCAAATATGTCTTTATTTTCTGCTTCTTCTACTGGTAATTCACTTTCGATTAACAGAACAGTGTTGGGTAACTTGGATGTGCCACTGTCCTCGGAAGGATCAAGTGTACACTCTTCAAGCTTGGGCAAACCAATGGTACTGCAATCCTGGTGAAAGGAAAATAGTAAGTTTATCTGAAAATAACACACACGATTGTCTTCATATATCACAAAATATATCAATCTTACAGATGATCTAATCAAGTAAAATGTGTTTTTATCAGTGATCTATAAATTTTATTGAAAAAGAAATACTTTCATATGTACAAAAAACAGTGTTCTAAGAAGCTTTCATATGTACAGCAGGTGGATAAATACAAAAGATCAGGAGTCTGGGGAGATGTCGAGGAACTCAACAGGTTACAAAGGAATATTCCTGCTAATGGACCTCAAAAAGGAAAGCCCCAGGTGGAAACAGCATTTCAGATGTTTTGGATGGTAGATGGTGACTTTTACTGCATTTAAAACTGCCTATGAATATAATAATGGCTGGAGACGGCTTGAATGGGTAATGAAGAAAACCTTTAATATAAGTTTAAAATAACAGCAAATGTACAACGTTTCGACAAGGTTTTGTCATCGTCTGGTAAACATTACTAAGCTGCCATCTAACATGTTTCTGATGCAGCTAAGTCACATTTTCTACAGTTTTATCATAACAGTAACCTGGAACCCAAAAAACTTCTAAAAAAGGAAGCCACTTTTTTTTAAATTAAGTAACACAAACAAGACATGTGTGGCAAAACTTGCATCCTTACTAGTGCACGTGTGACAAAACTTACATGCTTACTAGTGAACATGTGACAAAACTTACATGCTTACTAGTGCGTGTGAGAAAACTTACATCCTTACTGTTTAGTTTTCATTTCAAAACAACAAATACATTTATTGTCCATCTTGTTATATTCATTTAAAAGGCCTATTAAACTCAAATCCATTAACCAAAATCCTAAAGAGCTTGAATGCGCAAATCAGTGACCTTTGATCTGAGAAACCATAAATCAATGAAAAGTTCTTCCATGCATCCAACTGAACAAGCATCAAACAGTAACAGAATAATGATATGTATAATACACGTGTTTGTGGGTGGTCTACATTTCTTTTGTACAGAAACCAAGTTCCTGTTTTCTAAAAAGAACTGATCTTGACCATTTAACCCTAAAATCACTAGGGTAGTTTACCATCCCATGAAGTTTGATTAAAATCAGGCTGTTTAGGAAATTAGTTTTCATATAAAATATTCTTGATATGATGACCTTTGACCTCAAAATGAATAGGGATCTTTGACATTCCCAAGGTGACTTATAAAAAATTAGATGAAAATCTATACTTATTGTGCAGAAAGTAGATGTTTACAAAAAAAAAGACATACCTCATCAGTGGTACTGTCTCTGTGGTGAACTTATATCCTTACTGGTGCATGTGTGGCAAAACTTGCATCCTTACTAGTGCACGTGTGACAAAACTTACATGCTTACTAGTGAACATGTGACAAAACTTACATGCTTACTAGTGCGTGTGAGAAAACTTACATCCTTACTAGTGAACGTGTGACAAAACTTACATCCTTACTAGTGAACGTGTGACAAAACTTACACCTTCCTAGTGCACGTGTGACAAAACTTACATCCTTG
>NW_013677192.1:3075-10254 GCF_000517525.1 Limulus polyphemus | reverse complement strand
CATGTTTTTATGTGGGAACCACATAGTCTAAACAAGTACATACTTATAAATACACTGTATTAAATCTATCTATATTACATAGAACTTACTAAGCAGTGATCTGTAGTTATAAAGTAGCATTATTCGTAGTTGTTAATTTTAGTATAAATGCCATTGCTTGCAGTAAATAATGTTAATTTCCACTCTGATTTTCAAATTACAAATTGTGTATTTTATTGAAATAGACCAAGAAAGTATTCACAGTGGAAAAGATCCTCAACAAGCGAAAAAACAAAGACAAGATTGAATATCTAATCAAATGGGAAAATTATCCAAGGTAAGGTCAGGAATAGTTCATGATGTACCAAATAAATTTAAATCTTAGAAGTAAACATCAAGACCCTTAAAAAAAATGTATACCACAAGTTCCAACTTGATTTTCTTCAATTCCACATCCGGTGTCTCAAAGGTCTGACTTTTTCGCTTCTTTGCGGGAGATTTAAGCATTAAATTTTGTTCAAACTCTTTTATCAGACTCTTACTCAAGATGTTTTCTTCTGGCTCCCAGCAGTTTTCGGAGCTAAAATAAACAAACAGAACTAGACAATTCTTTAATGTTACAGAACAGTTGTTCTACAATGATTTCTAGTTTTAACACCCTGTAAACTTTAGTATTTCATAACTAAACTTTTGTTTGTTAAATAGTTGGCATTGTTTGTAATAATGAATATCAATTATACACGACTTTAGATTGTAGTATCTCTTACTCATATGTACATTCTATAATAAAGCAGAGATCAGTAAAAAAAATCTAACAAGATCATGTTAACACCCAGTAACAGAGATCAATAATTACAAATAATACAAGCTTAAAACCAAGTTGTTCTGTAACTAAGATCAATACTTACAAATAATACAAGCTTAACACCAAGTTACGTCTGTAACTAAGATCAATAATTACAAATAATACAAGCTTAACACCAAGTTACGTCTGTAACTTAGATCAATACTTACAAATAATACAAGCTTAACACCAAGTTACGTCTGTAACTAAGATCAATACTTACAAATAATACAAGCTTAACACCAAGTTACATCTGTAACAAAGATCAATACTCAAATATCACATATGATTCACACTTAAGTAAGCAGCTAGTATCTATAATCAATACTTTTAAATTATATACAATTAACAGCAATAAAAAATTCTAGTGTGAAAGAGAATAGCAGAATTTATCAAAATTAAAGAAATAAATAGCAATGTTTGAAATAATACCAGAAAAAAAAAGGTAACTTTATGCAAGTCCCTAACAGAACATGTGTTTGAAGATGAATTATAATAAATCTTTTTATCCCCTTACTAGTGAACGTGCGACAAAACTTACATCCTTACTAGTGAACGTGTGACAAAACTTACATCCTTGCTAGTGCACGTGTGACAAAACGTACATCCTTACTAGTGAAGGTGTGACAAAACTTACATCCTTACTGGTGAACGTGTGACAAAACTTACATCCTTACTGGTGCACGTGTGACAAAACTTACATCCTTGCTAGTGCACGTGTGTGGCAAAACTTACATCCTTGCTAGTGCATGTGACAAAACTTACATCCTTGCTAGTGCATGTGACAAAACTTACATCCTTGCTAGTGCATGTGTGGCAAACTTACATCCTTACTGGTGCATGTGTGACAAAACTTACATCCTTACTAGTGCAAGTGTGATAAAACTTGCATCCTTACTAGTGCACGTGTGACAAAACTTACATCCTTACTAGCACACGTCTGATAAAACTTACATCCTTATTAATTCCGATATTGCTTGAGTAAATTTACACTTGATCAGAATTTGATATAGGTTTATCAAAAATTATTAAATTTTTGTTCCATTAAAATAACAGTTCACTGTTAAATATAAGGAAAGAGGGAATATACACACACACTAATACTCTAAAACAGTGTAAGGCTCATAACTAACTTCAAGAGAAGATGAAGGATCCAGAATGCTAATACTTTCATGATTTTTAGCCAAATATACTGTTGATTTTTAAAATTCATTTTTATGTTTTTATATACTGGAATTGCATCCAAAATTAAAACAATATAAATTTTTCTACTCCTACCAAGCTATGGCCATGAAAACCAATAACCTTAATGTTTAATAAAATGAATATTTTTCAGAAGTTTTATGACACTGAGCTTGAAGTACATAAGCTAGAGTTCGCTAGTAACTACACGGGTATATTTGTAACTGACCAATTAGTTTAACACAGTTATGGGGCCACAGCATTGTTTGACAAACAATTAGTCTCAATTTCTAGAGTTATAAAAGTCACGTCTAAGTCTGTGTTACCAAACTTATATTTTTTGATTTAGTTATGACTTAGTTTGTTTCTTATTGCTTCACCAATGGTGTCTGCCTGGCCAAACAAGATGATTAATGGCTTGTCAAACTTCTAAACTCTAATTGTTGTTATTTTACCTAAAATAAGTGTTAAATTCCTGTTGGAGGTGGTGTTATGACAAACACCCTTTTATATATTACTATTTTAAGCAGTTTTTGTCTTCGGTAAAGATTGTATAATTTAATTTTTTGACATGTAATTAATGCATAATTTTCATTTTTTCTACAAAAGTAATTAAATAAACTTGTATTCCATACCTGATTCAGATTTGAACTTGCAAGGGCTTTCAACTTGGACTCGGCTTTCATCAGAACTTTTTGTCGATCAGAACAACTCACTTCCACCACAGTTTTATCTGGCAAAGACACAAAAACCCGATTTTTGGGTTGAATTAGGGGCGTTTCATTCCCAGGAAATTCTTCTGCAGGTGGAGGTCCCTCTAAGTGTGGTGGTAAACCAAGCTGACTAACTAATGCGTTAGAGTCTTCATTGGTTGTCTTTCGTGATAATCTACCAGTTTTTTTTACAATAGTTTTCAACTGATAAAGGTTATCACCAGACAGTACCTTCGGCTCAACAAAACCTACACGTTTTTTTGAATTACATGAAAGTTTACCTCCTCGAGTCTTTTTGAGTGAATAAAATGATTTTGACCCATTTTTTTTATCCTTTTTCAATAAATCAACTTTTTTGTTTTTCTCTGTCTTAGAAGTTCTTTTATTTCTGTCATTCTGTCCGATACCCTTACCTTTCATTTGGCCCCGACCTCTTGACTCAAAATGTCCCAGAATGGTAGGAGTTAATGTTTTTTTTGAGAATTTTAATTCTATTTCTGAATCACTGACATCTTGAACTTTTTGTTTAGAATCTTGTCTGTTGTTAAATACTTCTTCAGATTTTTCAGTTTCTCTATCACAAACTGAATCTTTAGGTCTTACCTTACATCCCGACTGACCATGAAATGGTTCGCGTTTCACTATTTCGTAAAAATCTGAAACATGGCTTTTAAGACGACTAAGCCTGTCTTTGTCTTGACAGTGGTCTTTCCCCCGATACTTGCCATTACGGGATAAAAAGTAGGACCTCTGGGAATTCAGAAGAAATGAAAAATATTTCCTATTGGAATAATATCCAGAATCTGCATTCTTTGGGAACAACTTTGGAATAAAAATAGTTGAATCGCTATCACTATCATTTTCTAGCTCTGGTGACTTTTTCTCTAGAATCTTTTTCTGGACAACCTTATTCTTACCTTCTTCACCAGACTTCTGACCACTTTTTGCATGGTAGAGTTTTTGACAAACAGACTTGATAAAATCCCTGGCAGCCATACTAGTCGAGCGCCTACTACGGGTTTGCCCTTCTGAAGTATTGCCTTGTTCGTGCTCGACTAAATTTGTTTGGGATGTTGTTACCGAGGAACCAGATTCAACAACAGACCCAAGGGGATCTTCTTTGCTTTGAGCTGTATCATATTTGCTAATATTTTTACAGTCATTCTGTTCTAACATAAATGTACACTTATTTGTACTTTTCTGTTTTTTTTTTATATTTTTTGAAACATCTTTCATATTATTTGACTTTTTTTTAACTTGTCCAGTTGATTCATCTTTGCTAATTTTTTTACAGTCATTTTGTCCTAACACAGACACATGCTTTTTTTCACTCTTCTGGTGTTTTTTTGGTGTTTTACAAACATCTTTGTTGTCTTTCTTCTGATTATTCAACTTTTTTTGAGAAGACATAATAAACTCATCTTCTTTAAGCAGTTGCTCATAGGGAATTCTTGAACAATCCTGTGTGATATAAATACTAATTTATTATACATAATTTATTATGATTTATTATAATTTATTATGATTTATTATAATTTATTATACATAATTTATTATGATTTATTATAATTTATTATGATTTATTATAATTTATTATACATAATTTATTATGATTTATTATAATTTATTATGATTTATTATAATTTATTATACATAATTTATTATGATTTATTATAATTTATTATGATTTATTATAATTTATTATACATAATTTATTATGATTTATTATAATTTATTATGATTTATTATAATTTATTATGATTTATTATAATTTATTATACATAATTTATTATGATTTATTATACATAATTTATTATATTTATTTAGTATAACTTGTAGTTTCAAGTTATAATTTTTAGTTTTTCATGTTCAATTCTAAAACAAAACTTGACTATTATCAAATAAAATCTCTTTATATATAAAACTTTTGCTGTTTTTGTTAATCAAATAGTTTGGTACATTTTTTATGGTAGTAGCTGCTATATTCCAGAATGGTGATCAAAGTAAAGTGGGGAAAATATTTTCCCTCTATCTCAGCAGCCTTGGCAGAAATAAAATACAAGACACATGCCAGGCTTATCCATATTGCAAAATCTTGTTCTTATTAAAAAATATGCTATTTAAGGTTAATAAAATCATTTGATTTTATACTGCATTGTTAAAACTATTTATACATAAACATACACACTGTACTAAATCTAACTGAAGTTCTAATATACCGTACTATGTCATACCATTACAATGTACTACAAGACAACCATAATGATTTTAGTAACAACAATTTGAGTACACAAAAAACAAAACGAAATGTGTATTACCAAATATAAACAAACCAACTGACAAAAATAGAAAAACATTTAGTAAGGTGAAATTAGCTACAATGCAATATGAGAAAATAGATTTAAATGAAATTTAAGAAATAGCAGTTTTCTATAACCTCACCTCTCCAGTAACTGCATGGATTATTTGTTGTAAGGGCATATTTTGTTTCTTCAAGAATTAACTAGTGCCCTAAAGCTTAACACTTTCAATACAGACTCAGTGAATCTGACCAACCATGTGACCTTTGTGTACTTGTTTTAACTCTTTATAGATTTAATACTTATAACTCTCAATAACTTTTAACAAAATGTGTCAGTCTTTCAGTTAACATTATAAGTCTTTCACGTACAAAAAAATGTTTTTTAGTGAAGTATTTTTAATTAAATAAAGATTTGTCCATGAATATAATGAGTATTTGTTTTGAATGGTGCGTGTGCAAAGAATATAGACTAATAACATGCATAAAGTAGACAAATTCCCTTAACTCTCAAAATGTTCCTGGCTTTCTAACTGTGCAACAAGAATCGTTACAAGTTCATCCAAGCTAGTCGTTAACTTTCACATGGAAATGAATCTTGTACTGTGAGTGAAACTGATGATATCCTGTTCAGAATACAACATTATACAATACGTCATTTGATAGATGAAAACCTTGACTTTCTATTGGTTATAGGTAATATATAATGAAACGTAAGAGAGAACTATCAACGAATTCTGAAAGAGAGGATGCGACAGGTAGGTGTGGCAGGATGGGTCTAATTTTCTATTCGATAGCTCTGTAACCAAACAAAATTGAAGACTATAAAAATTATGGTTTGTCTGAGCAATGATGATTTTATAGAGAGTAATTTACATTTAATTTCATAAATTTTCAAGGGTGATGGATAAAATAGGGATGATGACATGCTAAGACAAAATGTGTTATGTGGGTCACGTTAGTGGAAATTCAGGATATTTTTTATATTCCCTTATAGAACTTAAAACTTATATACTATTAAAACATGGATTATTAACTAAGAACTTATGCTATACTAATTGGTATAACATAAACAAAAAGTAGTTTAATAAAAGTTTGAATGTAATACACTAAAACCTTGTGTCATGCAGAGTAAAGGATACCCGGAGCAATAGAGTTAAAGAAAAGGTCACAACCCACATCGATTCATAATACATAATGATTGGACATTTGTTTTTAGTTTTTAAGCTGGCCAGGTGTCATCTAGCACCCAAGCATCAAAAGAATCCTTTAGTTGAAATTTATGTCTGTAAATAAAACTAGAGGGAATCCTCAATAGCCATGTCACTTTTAGAGTAAATTATTCTACAAAACCTTTTTATTAGCTATATTTTTGTGCACAAGCAATACCAAACATGAGGCACTCATACACCAGGTTCAATTTTATTACTCATCAGGATCTCTACCAGCCCACCCTGAAATTGAAATTCTTTTAGGCAGAATTAGAGTAAATTAATCTACAAGTCCTTGGAAAGGGTTGGACCTCCTGAGCCCAAAACTGTAATTAGATATGAAATTAGTCAAGAAACAAAAAACTTGGAGCCATTCTAAAATGTCATTACTTATTTAAAATTTTAGTGATATTTCTATATTATTTTCTCAAAAAGATGTTACACCCCTGGGTTGATGGACTTATATATGTTCCTTAATTCAAATAGAACTATAGAATATATAAGTAGTCTGCTAAGTTATAATCTGGACTCTCACTGTTGGATAGCCCTGCTGTAAATACATATTTGGGGATGGAGAGTGAAAATTGAAAGCTATTGATTTTTAATCATACATTAAAAAAATTAAGATTAAAATGTTTTACGTTGTCTTTTTTCTTCTTTTATAAGGAACCACGTGTGACAAAACTTACATCCTTACTAGTGCACGTGTGACAAAACTTACATGCTTACTAGTGCGTGTGACAAAACTTACACACTAGTAAGGATGTAAGTTTTGTCACACGTGCACTAGCAAGGATGTAGATTTTGCCACACGTGCACTAGCAAGGATGTAAGTTTTGTCACACGTGCACTAGTAACGATGTAAGTTTGCTACACATGCACTAGCAAGAATGTAAGTTTTGTCACACGTGCACCAGTAAGGATGTAAGTTTTGTCACACGTGCACCAGTA
>NW_013677192.1:0-2251 GCF_000517525.1 Limulus polyphemus | reverse complement strand
AAAGTGGTTTGTTAACTCTGTCAAATGAAGCCATCCTATTCACTTTGATCTCTATACGTAGCTACACGTAACAATCTAAAGTGGTTTGTTAACTCTGTCAAATGAAGCCATCCTATTCACTTTGATCTCTATACGTAGCTACAAGTAACAATCAAAAGTGGTTTGTTAACTCTGTCAAATGAGGCCGTCCTATTCACTTTGATCTCTATATGTAGCTACAAGTAACAATCAAAAGTGGTTTGTTAACTCTGTCAAATGAGGCCATCCTATTCACTTTGATCTCTATACGTAGCTACACGTAACAATCAAAAGTGGTTTGTTAACTCTGTCAAATGAGGCCATCCTATTCACTTTGATCTCTATACGTAGCTACACGTAACAATCAAAAAGTGGTTTGTTAACTCTGTCAAATGAGGCCGTCCTATTCACTTTGATCTCTATACGTAGCTACACGTAACAATCAAAAGTGGTTTGTTAACTCTGTCAAATGAGGCCGTCCTATTCTTTAACTTCTGAATGTGGATAATTTTTAGAAAACCCATAATTTCAACTTAATTTAAAACACAATGGACACAGACTGGATAATTTGATAAGGAACCTACTTTGAGGACAATTTTTCAAACTTTATGTACTGAATAAAACCAGATGAATAGATTTATAGAAAATAGTAGAGGAGATGAAAAATAAATAAAACCTTTTAGAAATACTGTCTCTTAGAAACTTTAGACAAGTGCAACTACAGAGTACATAAATATAAAACATATTTTATAGTTAAACACTGTAGTACCTACTTTTGGTTGTTTACTTGGGAGAACAGTAGTGGGAGTTGATCTGTTTACTCCTTTCTTAGGAGAAGGTGACTGCTGACCTTTCTGCTTGGAGGCTATTACACTTGTGACATTGCCCGAAACTCTTGGACTTGGTTTGGATACTTTTTTGGGTGATGGTGTTTGTTTTCCTTTTTGTTTGGAAGCTGTTACACTTAAACTGGATTTGGATACTTTCTTGGATAATGGTGTTTGTTGTTTTCCTTTCTGCTTAGAAACTGTTGTACCCGAAATACTTAAATTTGTCTTGGATACTTTTTTGGATGTTGCTGTTTGCAGCTTTCCTTTCTGCTTGGAAGCTGTCACATTTGCAACAGCTGAACTTGATTTGGATACTTTTTTGACTGATGGTGTTTGCAGCTTTCCTTTCTGTTTGGACGATGTGAAATTTTTAGAAGCATGTGAAACGGTTGAACTTGATTTGGATATCTTTTTTTGTGGTGATGGTGTCTGTTGCTTTCCTTTCTGTTTGGAAACTTTCACACTTGAACCTGTTTTGGATACTTTCTTGGATGGTGAAGTTTGCTCCTTTCCTTTCTGTTTGGAAGTTGCACTTAAGTCACTCAGATTTGATTTTGATACTTTCTTGGGTGACGGTGTTTGCTTCGTTCCTTTCTGCTTGGAAAGTGTGGTAGTTGTTATCGTACCCAGCTCATCTGAACTGGATTTTGATACTTTCTTGGGTGATGGTGTTTCCTGTTTTCCTTTTAGTTTTGAAAGTGTGTCATTTTCTAAAGTATCTGAATCATCTGAACTTGATTTTGATACTTTTTTGGGTATAGGTGTTTGCTGCTTTCCTGTTCGCTTGGAGGGTGTTCCTTTTTCATGAGTATCTGATCTAGGTGTACTAGATTTTTGTGGGGGCTGATCCTGTGGAAGGTGCTGTGGGGAGTAAGTTGGTTCAGAATAATCGTTGATATAATCTGTAAACAAGCACATTAATAAAGTGTCAGTGAAGAATATTAACAACATACAAGAAAAACTAACCTAACATTTTCCATACTTTAGCAACTTTAATACTGAGTCGTACGTGTTGATAAAGGAGTAAAAACATCTTAGAAATGGCACAACATTTGACAAGATTATAAACTGTAGTGCTTGGCTGCATACTAAATAAATACCTAGTACAAGACTATGAGAAAAATGGTACTCAGTATCTCTCCAGATATTGGCACAATAAGATCAAACTCTAAGGATCCCTAAAACAAAACTTCAATCACTGTCAAATTGAACTGTTATTTATCACTATTATTTACTGACAGTGAATTTGTAAGAATGACAGAATTTTTAACTCTTATCATTATGCAAAGGCTCCTTGCACAAAATATGCATAATGTTAGTTGTGTTACTTGCACGTTTATTTACACTCCCAATATAACCATGTTAGTTGTATTACTTGCATGTTTATTTACACTCACAATATA
>NW_013677191.1:6124-15671 GCF_000517525.1 Limulus polyphemus | reverse complement strand
TGTTATCAAGGGTACTAGGTTTTGTTGTTTGTTATCAAGGGTATTAGGTTTTGTTGTTTGTTATCAAGGGTACTAGGTTTTTTTGTTTGTTATCAGTGATACTAGGTTTTGTTGTTTGTTATCAGGGATACTGGGTTTTGTTGTTTGTTATCAAGGGTATTAGGTTTTGTTGTTTGTTATCAAGGGTACTAGATTTTGTTGTTATCAAGGGTATTGGGTTTTGTTGTTTGTTGTCACGGGTACATGTAGTAATGTCGACGTATATACAAACAGTCGTTGTCATCATTACGGTAGCAACAGTGATAACATTACTGAAACTAACAGTTGTTTTTTGGACATTCTTTTTTGCCATGCGCGTGGTACAAATAGTTTGTATTCGTAGTACCGGTAATTACAGTATTACGCATGCTCCAGGACACGGACAAATTTGATTTGCTAAAGATTCACGTGACTGATATACTAATTTGACTACTAGAAAGCAGTTTATGCTAAAATGAGGATTATGTATTCAGGGCACGAACCTTGATTTGAGGAAACGATTTTGTCCTACATTTAATCAGTTAAAGATTTATTGTATCAGTTAATAAGTTGTTTTATATATTAATATTCCTCTGTATAAAGGCCATATATCACACCTACCAATTATCGTATGGACAACCTTTAGTTTGACTCCGAGTGGGTCAGCGGTGCGATTATGGCTTTACAACGCTAAAATCCGAGCTTTGATACTCCACAGTAAACAGAAAGCTTATGGAGTAGCTTAGGGCTAAAAAAAAATAAACCTTGAGTTTAAATACTAGTCACACATATACTCACACGCAGTAATCTAGCTTGTATCCCACTAAAAGTCACACAGTCACATGTGGTGATCCTGTTTAAATACCGATATATGCCACAGAACCGTATACCACGTGTGATAGTCCAGTTTATATACTAGGAAAAGTCACACAGTCACATGTGGTGATCCTGTTTAAATACCGATATAAGCCACAGAACCGTATACCACGTGTGATAGTCCAGCTTATATCTACAATGTGTACCGCGTATATATAACACCCCTTTACACTTCTTACAGTAGAACGTTTGTTAAAGAAAGAATCCCCCCCCCCCAGTGGCATAGCGGCATGTTAGAAACCAGGTGGGCAGGGCACAGATAGCCCTTTGGGCTTAATAAGAGACAACAACAACAAATAAAGAATTGGACATAAGTGTCCTACTTAGCAGCCTGTAGACAGGCACCGATTGGTCGGTGGAGATCACAAGTATGGTTTGTTTGTTATGAATTTCGCTAAAAGATACTTGAGAGCCATCTGCGCTAGCCGTCCCTAATTTAGAAGTGATAGAGTAGAATGAAAGGCAGCTAATCAACACCAACCACCGTGGGATTGATCGTCACATTATAACGCCCCCACGGTTGAAAAGGTGAGAATGTTCAGTAAAGGGATTCGAACCCATGACCGGGAGATTGCGAGTCAAGTGCCCTAACCAACAAGCCATGTCAGCTTGCGCAATTTGGAGAGTTATAAATCAGCGTTCAGAGAGATCTGAATAAAAAAAAAATGCCAGTGAGGTTGACAATTGAAATCAGGATGTAGGGTTCCCTCTAGCGTGCACCTCTGAAACTACTTTTATATTGCAATGGATAGCGTGTACCATAATAAATCTTACTTGCATTACTGAAGTCGCACGTTGGTAATTAGGTACTAAAATGGGCCGAGTGTGGCTTAGTGATTAGCGTGGTCAGACTGTGAATACAAGTATTCATGGTTCGCGGCCCGTTGCCGCAAAGATGGACTTCGCATTCATGGACCCTGGGTGCGCTATAACAATGATGGTCAAATCCCACTATTTAGTCAGGCAAGAGTACCCCAAGAGTTGGCGGTGGCTGCTAGTAACTAGCTGCCTTTCATCTAGTCTATTAGTTCAAAATTAGAGACGGCTAGGCGCAGAAATTATGAAATAATTTTGAATTGAGGATTCATTAAACTTTTAACCCTCGTTCTTTGATTGTCCATCGAATTTTAAGGATGATGCTCCATTTTCAATGTTTGCCGGCCCGGCATGGCCAGGTGGTTAGGGCGCTCGACTCGCAATCTGAGGGTCGCGGGTTCGAATCCCCCTCCCACCAAACATGCCCGCCCTTTCAGCCGTGGGTGCGATATAATGTGACGGTCAATCCCACTATTCGTTGGTAAAAGAGTAGCCCAAGAGTTGGCGGTGGGTGGTGTTGACTCGCTGCCTTCTCTCTAGTGTATCACTGCTAAATTAGGGACGGCTAGTGCAGATGGCCATCATGTAGCTTTGCGCTAAATTCAAAACAATTGTTATAACACCTAGTGTTAATATCGTGAACAAACTAATTTATTGCGATCACCCATTTCCTATGTAAAGTAAATAGGAATCTCCATTATTAATAAGTAGGATAGGATTAATTGCTTTATTTTATATATTTTTGTAACTCATATATTACGATTGTTTGTGGATAGCACAAAACTACACAATGGGCTATCTGCACTATACCCGTGGCGAGTATCAAAACCCGATTTTTAGCAGTATAATTTCGCAGACTTACCGCCAAGCCGTTGAAGGACCGTATGTAACTGTCAATTTCATGGATGTAATTCTGGAGTTAACACACATCCATATTTACCTCATCTTGCTGTAACACTGATAGTTCACTACGTTATATTAAAACAACTGTGAATATGCAAAACAGCAAGTCACGTGACAATCATAGCTAATATAAATTCGCGGTGAAGCGGATTGTTTCAGAACTATATTTTGGTATTGCTTGGCGTTACGTAGGCAGTGCGATGCCACTGATAACTGACTGCTCTTGGGAAGAGTATGCAACAGGCCTTCCTACGCGATATATTCATTCATACACTTGGATCGAAAAGACGTGTTCATATCAGAGATTTAGATTTTCCAAGACGGGAATATCTCTTTCATTTAATGGCATTCGAAAACAACGGAATATGGATCAAATTGGGGTACCAGGACCATTCAAAAGGAGACCGACAAAAAAGTCATATCCCGGCCGTGGTAAGCAAAGTGTGACGTCTTGTAAAAGTGATAATTCACGAACACAATGGTCATTGGCAAAAACTTGCCCAGGCAATAGGCAAATATACTCAAGAAAGCTCTCAGTCAGGAAACTAGGTCATCAGGGTATGGGTTCACCAAGCTAAGACTCATAATCATACCTTTAACCGTCGCTACCTCAAGCAACTGGAGAATACATAGGGTATCCATAGGAAGACATATCAGTCAACTCACTGGATACAGCACCTACGAATATCTGTATGATCGGACTATCGAAACAGTCCAATCACACAGATATTCTTATACCATTCTTATACACTAGATGGATTATGGAAAACATGCAGGGTGGAGTAGTACTCTTTGGATGTGAAAACCTTTTTACAGATCAATTTGGAATGGAAACTACGCCACAAAGCTATTGAAAAGATGCACAGTCGTCAGATAGAGCATGGCCGGACGTGATGATAAGGGCTGCGACGACGTTAATAGGCTTTGAAATGTTTTAATATAACAGAACCAACCTCTATAATTGGATTCGCGCCTCGAGATAACCCAAAAATAAATCGCGCTCCATACAGTGAGGCCGTGGGTGAATTATAAGAGCGACAGTCAGATCCCACTATTCGATCAGAGTAGCCTACAATGTGGTGCTGTTGGCTAGCTGCCTTTCTACTAGTCTATCACTTCAAAATTAAGGACAGATAGTACTGAGAGCTCTTGAGTAGCTTTGCTGGAAAGTCAACAAACAATGACTTCTGTAATCACTTTCACGAGCTTCTACTGTATTTATTAACGAGAAGTTCTCGTGAGCGGATGAAGGAGAATTTCAACTACTTATTTCTTTGTTGTGTTTTTTTACTTATTTTTAATTTCACGGTTTTTTAACAGCTAATAAGAATGTTTATTTGGCTAAATCCGGTAAAAGTCATAATTAGGGCATACTAATAACTTGTCTAGTAGCAAAAGAGGTTAAAATAATAAAATATTTTTGGAACCTAGGATCCAACAGTGTAGAAAATTAATATTTTACTATTTGATAAGTTACTTTATCGTCGTGTGCTTCGCATTTTCTTTTTTATAATTTCACTGCTCTCTGAGCACTTGTGAACAAGTTTAACTTACCAAAACTTCTACCAATATTTTCTTCGTTAAGCCTTTTATTTATAAACGAGTTGAACAATTCACGTCAATTACTTTTAAAGCTTCTCTGCCTCTAATTAGGCTTAACTTAAACAATCTCAGTCTTTTGACCAGGAAGGTTAAAGATCTTAAGGCACGCTGTTCCAAGTTTTACTTTTAGTTTTCCTACATAGATGGCTTAATGGATCATGTTAAGTATATTGTCGAAACGCGGAAAACGTTTTGTATGCTGAAGCCTAACTTTTAGCATTTTTTAAAAAGAATTTTCTTCTGCTCACATACAAGACGCACCGAGCAATAGCTCTTTCTTCAAGGGCTTTCCTAAAAATATTCACTATTTCCTACACTGAGAGTTAATGGGACTTTATAAAAACTATGTCCGTTGGTAGCGCTCAGTCTAAGGACCATGTAACAAGATTCTGCAACGGATGGCGATGTTAATCCTAGACCTCACAACTTGAAAGACTTTCTTTTGAATGCTCGTGGAAATCGGTTTTCCAGACCATATTTAAGAAGATCAAAACCACAAAAATCCGTTGGAATTATAAATGAGATCCCTGTGATTCCTGTCTCTTTAGCCATCTTTTACATAAAAATAGCAAGTGATTTCGATGTGTAGCTGGAAGTTTGTGTGCCTTTGTCAACTTCAAACCCGTATTTATTATCTTGTTAACGATACCAGGAACTATAACCAGTTTTATTGCAATAGCTTTTTGGGGTCGGAAGGTTCTCTTTTACAAATATTTTTACTCTAAGAATCAGGGAAGCTTTGCTGCGGAATAACTTGGGATGTGGTTTCCAAAACATCCTGATATGCGAATTTGTCTACTTCCATAGGAATCACTGAAGGCTCCTACTTGCGAAATGATGGTTTTTTTTTTAGCTCTAAGTCGTTTTACAATCTGGCATGAAGTATGAAAACAGATGTTGACCTGGCACCACGCCCGTTCTCGTTTTGTAAGGTTCTTTGCTGATAGTGTGATCCGATCAGGTATTCTGATTTGGCGAACTCTTTACGTTGTTGTTTATTTGCTGAAGACTGTGATCTCAGAGAATTAACAGACTATAATAATAATAGACTATCGGGAAATAACGCTTTAAAAATATTTTAGTCTTTCAGAGAGAGGAAAGCACACCTGTATAGCTTTATTCAGTTTTTATTCAATTTAAGCATAAAGCTCCACAATGAGTTATCTAAGCTATGAGCAATTCCAGGGCCCGAACCCAGAATTTTAGTGTTATAGCTCTCAAGTTTACCGCTCAGTATAATTGAATAGAAACGTATATATGTTCTGTTCATAAAATAATATTCATTATGTTTATACGTTTGTTGGTTTGGTTTGAATTTCGCGCAAAACTACTCGAGAGATACCTGTGCTAGCCATCCCTAATTTAGACTAGAGGGAAGGCAAACTAGTCAACACCACCCACCGCCAACTCTTGGACTACTCTTTTACCAACTAATAGTGGGATTTAACACACAGCTGAAAGGATGAGCATGTTGGTGACAGAGGTTCGAACCCGTGACCTACATATTGCGAGTAGAGCGCCCTAACCAACAATTTACTATTGTCTCCCCGAAAGGGGGCCGAAGTCCGCCTGGAGGGGGTCACCTGTTTTAACTACTCGCATCACTATACTGTAGTGTGTTGTCTGTCTGTCAGTAGACACTAAGATGACACCACTAAGGGATGGTTAACTTTGTTTGTTTGTAATTAAGCACAAAGCTACACAATGGGCTGTCTGTTTAAATATAATTTACTTCCTGTTTGATCCTAAATTTACAAGCCAGAATGGGTAATATTGATATGTAAGACCCTCTGAAATATTCTATTTATTTTCTTATTGTTTGTAATTAAGCACAAAGCTACACAATGGGCTGTCTGTGCTCTGCCCACCACGGGTATCGAAACCCGGATTCTAGCGTTGTAAGTCCGCAGATATACCGCTGTGCCACTGGGGGGCGGATGGTTAACGTTGCAATTTGTATTGTCGTGATGTCAGGAAAACGTGCGCATGCCATGAACTACAAAAATAATTATATACTCTGTACTTTTAATTTTGGTTTTATTTACTCTTAAAACAGAACACCGCGGAAATACGTCTAGTAAAGTTCCGTACATACGTACGTTTTTACACGTTACCAAGAAGCTCACCAGTTAATATATAAATTTTGTTTTAGTAAGTTAAAGCTTCTCTGCCTCTAATTAGGCTTAACTTAAACAATCTCAGCCTTTTGATATTGAACGTTAAAGATCTTAAGGCACGCTGTTCCAAGTTTTAGTTTTAGTAAGTTAATTCATTTAAGAAATTACAACGAATGAAAAAAAAAAAAACACCTTTGACAAGAAAGTTAGGCAGTAGGAGTTTAAAATCGAAACTAATAGTTAAAACCAACTATCAAAATACCTGCATATTAATTTTTTATTGACAGAAGTTAGTATTAGAGAAACAGAACTTTCGGCGTGAGTGAACGTCAAGTATATCGTAGTAATTTATATTCGCATTCTAAAGTAATTTATTTTCTAGTTGCCCCCTGAGGCTGGGCTTGCCTTAAATGTTCATATCACTAACACGGTGTCCTATTTCGTTCAGTACATTATAGTTATTGAACTATGTTCGATTGTTGACGCGTAGCAATAATGCCGCCACAATATAGAGTTGAAACTTACACTATTATTCTCCGATGAACCTAAGCCCCAACGGTAGGTTTTTACATAAACAAGTAATTGTATTGTTCCATAATACTCGAGGAAAACTTCCCATTTATAGAGATTAAAAAGGCTTGGATTCGACAGGAAACACCGGTACTCGTTTTGTTTTTGTTTGTTACTAGAAAAATTGAATGCCGTTCATTAATCAGGATGTAAAACCAGCTTGAAAGCTAAAAGAACAAATGAATTGAAAAACAAATTCACAAATGTTAATACAACATATCAGAAAATTTCACGTTTTTTTAATCATTTCTATGAAATATTATAGATCTTCTAGTCGTTTCCATCCGTATAACTTCACGAGGTTTAAAATCATTAATTTTACGTGGGATGAATTTTTTTTTTATTTTCGCCAGTATCAGCTATTTCAATTTCTCCTTGATCAAATATCTTAATTTTATCTGGATGACCCGTGCCGCCCCTCGTCCCTCAGCAGTAAGTCTAAGGGCTCACACCGTTAAAAGCCAGGTTTTGATACCCGTGGTGGGTACAGTGCAGATAGCCCATTGTGTAGCTGTGTATTTAACAACAAACAAATCACCAGTGCCACAATTCTTATCTACACACGGATCACAATTTCTAATTTCAGTTGATACAAATTCTTAAATCCAACAGGGCCAAAATTCTCTATTTTACCTGGACCAAAATCGTTAATTTAAACAGGGCCAAAATTGTTAATTTCACCTGGATCAAAGACCAAAATCGTAAATTTAAACAGGGCCAAGATTGTTAATTTCACCTGGATCAAAGACCAAAATCGTTAATTTAAACAGGATCAAAAATCTTTATTTCACCTGGATCAAAGACCAAAACCGTTAATTTAAACAGGATCAAAAATCTTTATTTCTCCTGGATCAAAGACCAAAATCGTTAATTTAAACAGGATCAAAAATCTTTATTTCACCTGGATCAAAGCCCAAAACCGTTAATTTAAACAGGATCAAAAATTTTTATTTCACCGGGTAAAATAGGCTAAATCCTGAAAATCGTAAAGTTTTGTAAAAAGCGATTTTATAGATCAAATTGCTATCATAACGATAACGGGTGTTAACTTATTATAACTTTTCATATTGCATGTTACATCAGTTTACCGTGTTAATTGTTTAACCAAATAATAACATAAACCACGCAGAGTATTTTCATGGTTGATTTTTTTTCTAATAAAACATACTTTTTTTTGGATCTATTCTCCTGTGGCCTTTAGGTTAAAAATAATATTTTTTTTTATATCAGCGACTCAACGAGAACTTTTTTACCTATACGCGAACCCTCCTCCTTCCGCCAGACTAAGTTTTGTTGTTTGTTACTGAATACCAAGGCTACAACTTCTGGTATCGGTTGAATTACTGTAGTCTGACTGTCCAGCCGACGGAGGAATTTCCATTTTAACAAAGTTCCAAATCAATATAAAATGACGAAAGGAACTAAAAAGGGTTGTTTCCAATTCCCAAAGCTAATGTTTTTAAAGTACAGATTCAAAGCCTCCGTTGAATTCGAGTTCACTATCTACAGAGCTAGGCAACATCGCTTTAGAAAGATAGCTAGGCAACATTGCTTTAGAATGATAGCTAGGCAACATCGCTTTAAAATGACAATGGCTAAGTCGAATTTCCATAATTGAAAAGTATTAGATTTGCATTTCTACCGGCTCTAAAAAAATGTTAATACATTTCTAGGTCTGTTCTCGTGTCTATATGCTGTTTTGTACACGCGCTTCGTGTGGTCGTTCTTGACCTCAAACCAATCTTACACTCTTTCAGGTACGGGGATTTATTTACATGCCATATTCTTCATATGTAATTTTTCAAAAAGCCTTCTTTTGAAATTCCTGACCCATTTCCTTGAGATTTATTATTTTATCCAATCAGAAACACCGGTTTCAATCACATCAGCTTTCTTTACAAATAACCTTTTCTTTTATACGATAACGTAATTAAAACTTTATCTATTTTAGTAAATCTTCCCCTCCTATTGCTTCCAATAGTGACATACTACTATTGAGAAACGACAGTGTTTTATATTCATACATAGAATATTACATACACCTTAATTAAATACTGCATTGACCTCAGCGCCATCTATTTCTCTTCCTTACATTTAAAATGCTGCAACTACTTATTAGTGATCACCAATAAATTATTGTTGATAAATCAGGAGTAAATATTCATCAGTTTACATGGGCTGTTTACTCAACGCTTAATTACCGTGTACGGTTCACAAATCAGGAGTAAATATTCATCAGTTTACCTGGGCTGTTTACGCAACGCTTTATTAACGCGTACGATTCACAAATCAGGAGTATTCATATACATGGCCTATTTACGCAACGCTTTATTAACGCGTACGGTTCACAAATCAGGAGTAATCATAAACATGGCCTATTTACGCAACGCTTTATTACCGCGTACGGTTCACAAATCAGGAGTATTCATATACATGGCCTACTTACTCAACGCTTAATTACCGCGTACGGTTCACAAATCAGGAGTATTCATATACATGGCCTACTTACGCAACGCTTTATTAACGCGTACGGTTCACAAATCAGGAGTATTCATATACATTGCCTACTTACGCAACGCTTTATTAACGCGTACGGTTCACAAATCAGGAGTAATCATATACATGGCCTACTTACGCAACGCTTT
>NW_013677191.1:4393-5140 GCF_000517525.1 Limulus polyphemus | reverse complement strand
CTTACGCAACGCTTTATTAACGCGTACGGTTCACAAATCAGGAGTATTCATATACATGGCTTATTTACGCAACGCTTTAGATAATGGTATAATATCGTATGATCTTCCTCTATTAATTATGCAGGCAGATATGTAAAGTATAAAATTTACCCATAAGGTAAGCTATAGTTAGAATATTGTTACATTTGTAACTGTGGCTAAACAAACGAGTTGACGGGTTTTCTGTGGTTCTTAAAGTTAACCTTCTTAATCTATACTTCTGGCACTACTTTTTTTAGCTAGTTATTAAGTCAATCTGTGTTTGATGACAAAGATTCACATATATATCTATTTTAAATACTCTGCTCTTCATTTTGCTTTCTTAGTTATCAAAACAGCCTACACTATCCGAGTCTATGATCAAACTGTTGTCATGGGAACAACAGCTGTACTGAATTGCTATGTTCCACCTTCTATGTGGGAATACGTCCGTGTGACGTCATGGATTACCGACGATAACGTTACAACAACCATTCTGTCGTCGTTCGATTCAGGTAAGAACAGAAGTGTTAATATTGAAGAGTGCCCTTACTCCTCAAATTACCGAATTGATTTTGTACGGCAACATAACGAGTAATTCTATGGTTTTTGTCCATTACAACACTTAGTTTAAAAAAACTGGCTGTAAACATTAAATAAGATCATTATTTTATAAGTATAACACATAACAGTAATAAGAGTGGGATTAACTGTAATACTGGTGGTGTT
>NW_013677191.1:2148-3436 GCF_000517525.1 Limulus polyphemus | reverse complement strand
CCCCCCAAAAAAAACCCAACAACAATATACCCAAAAATTAGAAACAAAACCAAAATTAACGTTTATTACATTTAACCAAATAACTACCAACAGAACATTGAAGTTTTACTTTCAACTATCAATGCCGACCCCAATTTTTCAAACCCTAATCCCTATTGTTCTCTAAACTCCCGCTTTCTCCAGAAATCCACTTCTCAAGCCATGCCTGTTATTACCCCTACTGTTTTCTGAATCCCCGACTTTCAGCGGGCGGTCAGTCTTTGTTGCCGAGAACACGTTTATTTTTTATTTTTAACTAAACCAATTATTGACTGTAACTTTCAGTACCGCGTTAGTTGCCACAAAGATTAGGGTTTAGATGCTTAACTTCGATACTCGGCCGGGGCCGAATATATGGTCGTGCATCCCTAGTTTTTATAAATATTAATTTTAATGAGCGGAAAAGAGAAGGAGTATTACCACGCCAAAGTTCACGATCTTGACAATAACACACATCCAATGCTTATAATTATGTCATATAACCTACAAATTACGGGTTTAAACGCTGAAAGAAGATAGGCCTAAGGGTTTTATGATAACAATTCTATCACAAAGTTTAAACCTAAAAATTACTGTCAAGTACTATCAGTAGTTACGATTAATGGCAATACTTTTGGGAGAATGAAGGAAGATAAGATATATTTTATGGGAAACAGTATTACTAACACTGAAAAACTTTACGAAAATATATTTTTAAAACGTACGAATTATGGTCACTAATCTCTAGCTTAGATGTTTTTAAAACTCGCCAAGAACCTAAAAATGTCCAGTTAAACTAAGTGTATGCACAAATTGAAACGTAAAACAATCTAAAAAACGTGGAACTCAAGTCAGCCCTCGTGATCGTTCAATACAGATATTGAAAACAAAAATATCGGGTCATAGTTTTGTTGTTAAGTGAAACACACGAACGGAGTGTTACCAAAAGACAACTGGCTTTTACATATATATTAGATATTTTTCATATGTACTGTTAAGACTAGTTGACTTTTGATGAAAGTTTGAGGCCTGGGAATGAATAACTTTACACCCTAGTGTTTACACGCCAGATGAGGTGATAATACAAGTCTGTTATTACTTGCACCCTACTGTTTGTACGCCAGATGAGATGATAATACAAGTCTGCCATTACTTACACCCTAGTGTTTACACGCCAGGTGAGGTGATAATACAAGGCTGCCATTACTTACATCCCACTGTTTACACGCCAGGTGAGGTGATAATACAAGGCTGCCATTACTTACATCCC
>NW_013677191.1:0-1202 GCF_000517525.1 Limulus polyphemus | reverse complement strand
GAGAAGTAAACAAAAATCTGCCATTACTTACATCCTAGTGTTTACACGCCAGATGAGGTGATAATAAGAATCTGTCATTACTCCAATACATGACGTTACTGCAATATTTTCGAGCAATACTGAAAATAATTTTATGATAATTTTTAAGGAGTTGTTTGAAAAACGAAACTACCTGACGCCATATTGCCCATAGCAACAATCTTCATACATGACGGTTCATTTTACACTTTAATGGGGGGGTGTTTATTGTTCTCTTCAGATTAAGTAGCTCACATTCTCCCCTACTGGTGGGATATCTTCCTAATTATGTATAACATGGAGTATCTATTATTTTTGTCTCACAGGAGACAAATATGTACTTCATTCCAACGGTGATCTGCACGTCCACCAGGTGACGCTTGAAGACGCCAGGAAAACGTATAGATGCAGATCAAAAAATGTCCTCACAGACGAAGAAACCTTAAGTGATACTTATGCTAGGATCATTCTCATAGGTAGGGTTTCTCAATAAATAATACGATATAATTGTCCATTAGAGTCAGTACTAGTCTTATTTTATATAAAACGTTTATTTTCCACGATTAAACGGTATTCGCAATAAATAATACGCTAAAACATCTTTCAACATACACATAATACAGCTCACAATCTATAATTTCTTGTTAGAAAGTACAGAATTAACCAGATATTTAGAAAAAACCATATAAACTGTGAAACGTTTATGCTATTGCTCTCTAGATGCTTAATGATGACTTTTGTTTTCTTCTCAAAGTAGTATTAGTAATCTATTGTTGCTTAATGGTGACTTTTTGTTTCCTTCTCAAAGTAGTATTAGTAATCTATTGTTGCTTAATGGTGACTTTTGTTTACTTCTCAAAGTAGTTTTAGTAATCTATTGTTGCTTAATGATGACTTTTTGTTTCCTTCTCAAAGTAGTATTAGTAATCTATTGTTGCCTAATGGTGACCTTGTATTATCACCTCATCTGGCGTGTAAACACTAGGATGTAAATAATGCCAGAATTGTATTATCACCTCATCTGGCGTGTAAACACTAGGATGTAAGTAATGCAGATTCCTATTATCACCTCACCTGGCGTGTAAACAGTAGGATGTAAGTAATGGCAGACTTGTATTATCACCTCACCTGGCGTGTAAACACTGGGATGTAAGTAATGGCAGCCTTGTATTATCACCTCACCT
>NW_013677190.1:14140-15862 GCF_000517525.1 Limulus polyphemus | reverse complement strand
TGTTTATCGAACTAACATAAGTTAAAGTTTTATAACGTACGGCCTATATACAATGGATTTGCACATTTCGTTGTCTACAATTACAATTCGTTTGTATTGTGTTATAAGTGCTATATTTAAGGAAGTACTGTTACGATAAATATACTCATTTGGCCGGAAATGTTTTATACATTTTTATTGTTACTACTGGGTGACCTTTAAATAAACCTCGAGCAAGAGCATGAAGGGGGCTTCCAGTCGACAAGTAGGACTTCTTTACAGCTCAGTGGCCGTACTGCATGTAAAGATATTCTCCATGCAGAGCTTTCTATGGCTTTAAAATTATTTTCCCCCAAAGGTAGGTTGGTAATAATATATTGTTTAACCGTTTCCTTTGCAGAGAATATATTAAAAATGGTATTTATCAAATCTTGTCTCTTGAAGATGGAATGTTAGAGAGGCGATATTGTTCGTGTAAATAAAGAACTACAATAATAACCTCTTCTGCTTAGTTTAACTGACAATTAATACTACAACAATAACTTTATTGCTTACTCTGGCATAGCGGGATATCTGAGGATTTACAACGCTAAAATCCGGGTTTCGATACCCGGGGTGGGCATAGCACATACAGCCCATTGTGTTGCTTTGTGCTTAACTTCCAACAAAGCAAACGAAATACTTTAACTGAAATCCAACAGTTATTACTACAACAATATCTTTACTGCTTACTCTAACTAAAGTCCAACAGATATTACCACAACAATACTTCTACTGCTTATTTTAACTGAAATCCAATAATTATTTGTACAACAATATCTTTACTGCTTACTCTAACTAAAGTCCAACAGATATTACTACAACAATATCTGTACTGCTAACTTTAACTGAAATCCAACAGTTATTACTACAACAATATCTTTACTGCTTACTCTAACTAAAGTCCAACAGATATTACTACAACAATATCTGTACTGCTTACTTTAACTGAAGTCCAACAAATAGTTTTGGTGATATCAAAGAAGAATGATAGGAAAACAAGAATTACGATAAGGACATTTATTGATGTTGCCACGATAAACTGCCTTATAACTGTTATGTAACTGGTAAATCGTTTTTTCTAGTTTATTGTCATGTTAAACAAGCTTTTATCTTCTATAATGGTGTCCACTGTTGTAAGTTGCTAGTTTAAACTATCTATCTACGAAACTCTCCCTACCTTCTTTCAGCCACTGTATGAACTGGACGACAGTATCTTCCATATGGTGGAGGAGGTTGAAGATAGGCACGAACACTACGCGGACGAACACTCGACATTTGATAACTTCTGACCACTGCCCGATCCCTAGCTGACCTGACGTAGGCTGCCTCTTGGTAGACAAGAGAGTCTCTATCTAAGCCAAACATGGCCGCCTAGAAGCTTCTGGAACAACCAGGCCCATCTGTTGCAGCTGTAAAGTTGGGCGGATGAGGAAGACCAGCAGTACAACCATCAACTTTGTTTACAGATTTCTATCTCTCGCTACGCAGTACAACCATCAACTTTGTTTCCAGATTTTTCTCTCTCGCTACGCAGTACAACCATTAACTTTGTTTCAGATTTCTCTCTCTCGCTACGCAATACAACCATCAACTTTGTTTCCAGATTTTTCTCTCTCGCTACGCAATACAACCATCAACTTTGTTTCCAGATTTCTCTCTCTCGCTACGCAGTACAACCATCAACTTTGTTTCCAGATTTCT
>NW_013677190.1:12758-14010 GCF_000517525.1 Limulus polyphemus | reverse complement strand
ATATTTAATTTTTCTGACGTGTAGGTGAATATATAGCCACCAAGGTGGTTTATTCTCCGTTGCATTCCATTTCTGGTTTTACAAACTAGTTAAAAGTCCGCACATACAGCTTTGTTCACTTCTACTGGTCAAATAAACAGACGCTTTTCTTCTTACTGCTTAGTTTATTCTCCGTTGCATTCCATTTCTGGTTTTACAAACCAGTTAAAAGTCCGCACATACAGCTTTGTTCACTTCTACTGGTCAAATAAACAGACGCTTTTCTTCTTACTGCTTAGTTTATTCTCCGTTGCATTCCATTTCTGGTTTTACAAACCAGTTAAAAGTCCGCACATACAGCTTTGTTCACTTCTACTGGTCAAATAAACAGACGCTTTTCTTCTTACTGCTTAGTTTATTCTCCGTTGCATTCCATTTCTGGTTTTACATACAGCTTTGTTCACTTCTACTGGTCAAATAAACAGACGCTTTTCTTCTTCCGTCACTCAAGTTTCTTGTGTTTTTTATTTATTATAATTTTCTCTGTATGCCAATCTCTCAGTCTTTCGTCTTTTATTTTGGTTTGTATCTAAACTACATCGGAATTAGGTAAACATGGAAACCTACTGATAGTTTTCGCCATTTTTAAATCATCACACAATGCATGTTGCAGATCGAATCTAACCAACGTTATTATCCACGTTCGGTCTGCAGCCCAACACAACAGATCACGAGCGAAGTTGTAGTTGTGAGGGTGAGTCATGTTGGCCAACAATACTGCGGCACACTGTAGTGTAGAGACACACGCCCCCTACGAAGCCGGCTTCACGTGGTCCTGAAAATGCTATGACATCATAGCTACACAGCTCGAAAACCAAACAGACTTTTGCGCGAGAAGTTTGGTGCGAGATCTTTTAATAGTGTTTCTCGGCTCTGTAAATAAAGAGCGCTGAACAAACTCGACTGATTGCTTCTTTTTCTGTCTGGCGCCAGGCCACTTGCGTCACACCACGTAGCAGTCACAGTACAGATCACGAATGAAATTCTTGTAAAAACTATAATACTGTAAAAAAAACAAGAATCATGTTTAAATCCATCATGAGTTCCTTCTAAATCCCATCTTTCAGCTTCTTGACCACAAGTATTTATCAGGTTAAGGTGAGAGTACACCAAGGTCATTACGTTGTTTCCTGACCACAAGTACTTATCGGGTTAAGGTGAGAGTACACCAAGGTCATTACGTTGTTTCCTGACCACAAGTACTTATCGGGTT
>NW_013677190.1:10252-11891 GCF_000517525.1 Limulus polyphemus | reverse complement strand
CACCAACACGATCGTTTTAAGAACATAAAACTAATCAAACCCCCAAGATAATAATTCTTATGGTATTTGAGAAACTTAAACAGATCTGCATAATACTCCAGTTAAAGCTCTGGCTACTTCCAGACTGCTCATGTATATATATATATATATATAGCTGAACTAACACAACTTTTCAACGAAACGAGGAACCTTCATCTTGGAAAGCTACATGTGTATCCTGATAATGAAGTACGTTACTTCCTGTTGTAGCTCTCTATAACGTAACAGTGAGAAAAGAGCAAACAACGTAATGTTAATGGCAGGATATGTAAATATAGGTCGATAAATGTAATATACATAGTAATCGGAGGAACGTGTTTATAAACTAAACACACAGTTTCGTATGCTTCTTGAAAAACGGTCGTTAATTCAGCTTCTTTCTTTACGTACATACTTATAAACTGTGTGTTTCCCGCCAGTTCTGAAAAGTGGAACAAGTAATATATGACGTGGGAAAAGATCCAGTGGAGACTTAATCAACGTTGAAGAAATATTTTGTTTTATTCATGTTCGAGAAAAAAGAAAATTATACGTTAATCAGACTATACAGAGAAGTATAAGTTATGATTTTTTTTTAACCTTTGAGGGCTTATAACGCTGAAGTTCGTAATTCAATCCCTACGGTAGACACAATGCAAGTAGCTTATTGTGTAGGTTTGTGCTTAAATATTATGGTATTCCACTCTTGTCAAACTTACAGGTTATATTTTATTAAGCGCGGCCCTGTGGTAAAGCTCTAGATTTCGGAGCTGGCGAGACGAGTTCGAATCTGTGCGATACCATAAACATCCAGCCATTTATGCTGCTGACGCGTTATTAGAGTGACAGTTGCTCCTTTAGCGTGAATGGTAAGATATTTATAAATGGCTGTCTTCCCTCTAGTTAGTATTCAAAATTGAGAACGGTGTCAGCGTTAGTCTTTACCATAAATACAAATATATCTAACGTTTTTACTCATTGAACCCACAACGAAACAGGACTTGCGGATTTCAACTTTAACTTTTACCACATTACGATAAGTCTGAAAACACACCACGCATGCGTCAATTCTTTTCGCTACAACATACACGCACATAATTTCAGGTCCGGTTTAAACCTTACTGGCCATACTGACCAGCGGATAGTTTTACTTGGCCTGGTCAGTTCTTTAATCATTCATACTGTTCTTCATGAACTTCTACAGCGTTTTTCTTTGGTAAGTATGCAGGCTTACGATGCTAAAAATCGGGTTTCGATACCCATGGTGGGCAGAGCACAGATAGCCCATTGTGTAGCCTTGCGTTTAACAACAAATCAACCAACGTTTTTATGGTACATAAATACACACAAAACCGTATAATCTAAAATTACAGAAACAACTTCAATTGGACTGAAGAGGGCACGCGTGTCGTGTCGAAACTCGTGTACATGTAATTGTTTACATATTGAAGGTAAGTAGATATAAAATATAAATAGGGCAACATTGTACAATAAACTTTATTTTAAAATTTAGACAAAACAACGTTCACATTACACAGTAAAAATTAAAAATGACTACATGTTTCGGTAACTTCTGCTACCATCATCAGGAGTAAAAATCTATGTGAACAGCTGGTTTTTT